>NW_028249974.1:0-78207 GCF_964263255.1 Lissotriton vulgaris
AGAATCATTTTCCTGGACACTGAAATCTACATCAAGGATCAGCACATACATACAACTCTTCATAGAAAACTAACATCAACCAATGCTACACTTGAAGCGACCAGCTTCCACCAGAAAACATTACTGAACAGCATACCGTACAGAGAGTTCTTGAGAGTCCGGCGGATATGCAGTGAACAAGATCAGTGGGAAAAGAACAGTAAAAACACTATGGAAAGATTCATAAAAAGAAAATACCCAGCAAAAATAGTAAAAAAAAGCTTGATAAGAACCAGCACAAAGACTAGAGAGGAATGCCTCAAATGGAAAAGACCAGAGGATGACACAGAAACAGGCAAAATCCGTTTGATCATGGATTTCTCCCAAGAGAGTGAAAAAATAGGCAAGATTTTAAGAAAAAATTGGAAATTGTGGGAACTCATCCAACCATAACATATAGACGTGCTAAAAACTTGTAGGATCATTTGATACATAGCCATTTCCATAAAAAACGACAAGATGATTGGCTTAAGACTAAAGGTTTCGTGAAATGTCACGGTTGCAAAATGTGCCAAATAGCTAAGCAAACAAAAGAAATAACTTTGGCAAATAAGAAGAAATGGCAAATCAGACAGTGTATCACATGCAAAACCCCGTTCACTGTCTACGTAGTAGAATGTCCGTGCCCAATGCAATATGTGGGAAGTACAACTGTGGAACTAAAAAATCGCATATTGCAACATATGCGTGCAACAATTCATAAGGACCGCTCTAATGCCATAGCGAAACATATGGAACAATTTCACCAGGGAGACTGGCAAAAGATGAGATTTTATGGCATACAAACAATCGCAAAGGGAGAGCGGGGAGGTGATCGAGAAAGAAAATTAAGGCAAGCTGAATCGAGATTTATTATTAACCTGCACCCAAATGGGTTAAACCAATCGGAGGAATTATATGTGCACCTATAAAAAGCAGCATAAAGGAACTTATAATGAACAGTGAGCATTGAATTGTAATGACTATGGTGAAGTGTGCCTATTTGAAGGCAGAACAACAGTATATATATCAGCCTATTGGAAGGCGCTGAGAAACTATGATAGAACAGTTGAAAGGATTATTGATACAAAGCAAAACAATAACCAGTTTAATTTAATTTTGTTTTGGTGCACTAATAAGTTGGTATTTTGTTTTAAACAACCATAAAAACTACAAGGACCAGAATCCTTGGGTAACATGTGACAGGAAGTGACATAATACTGAAAACAGAATGTTTATAAATGTACATGGGTGGGGCAAACCCGGTGATCGTGAGCAAGGTGGCGACACACCGAAACGCGTAGATCAAATGCGCTATTTTGCCCTGTGTTTTTTGAAAATAAAAGGAGATTGCTGTTAAAACTCCAGCTGGTTGTGCGACCCGTTGTTTCCCTGGTGGGAAAAGGTGTGGAGATATATATACATATATATACATTTATTTTATTTTTTACTTTCCCTCCCAGGGTCTGACTGCTGGTTGGCCCGGCCTTGAAATAGGGGCACTGCAGCCCTGATTCGCACCTCCTTAAATCCTGCAGTGCTGCTTGAATGAGGCGAGGCAACACTGTCTAAAAAGTTAACTTCTATCCTGAGAGGGACGGTTGAAATGTGAACCGGCACAACACTGATTAATGTGAAGGTTCACCTGACCCTCCCTTAAAAGCAGGGACATTTTGTGTTATAGAAGAAAGTGGCGGGACGCCGCTACTGTCCTGGCAAATCCAGGACCTCCGGTCACCCTACTTTGTATATATATGTGAATGTGTGCTTCTGTGCATGTCAGTCTGATGAGTGCATGTGGTGCATAAGTCTGTTTGTGAATGCATGATGCATGATTGTGTGTCGGTCGGTGTGCATGGTGCATATGTGTGTGTGCCGAATGATGTGTATAGTGGTGATGATGACAGCTCATGGCATCTCGCGGTTATTCCCTGTTGATCTGTTGGTGACACAGACATTGCAGATCTATTTATAAAAACCTTGAGAGTACTGCTCCTGAAACCTGCCTGAGGAAAGTTAGGTCCACTCACTTTGGTCACGCTTGGTAAAAATTCGGCCCAGCTATTATCACTGCATCACTTTAGTCAATAGCCACTAGACAATTAAGTGATAACAGCTGCTATGACAAAACTACCCCAAAAAAATATGTGAAAGCCAAAGAGACTCTACAAAAAATGTTGGGACAATGGCGTAGGGAAGGTTTAATTTCCTCTGAGGAATTCAAATTTATGAATGTTGAGTTTCCTGTTCTTCCCACCCTTTATCTAATTCCCAAAGTCCATAAGGAAGTAAGCCCGATACCCGGCAGACCAATTATATCTGCCATCAAGAGCATGGGTGAACAAGTGGGTGAATATATTGATTATTTATTACAGGATATGGTCAAAGCCTTAACTAGTTATGTAAGAGATACCAGCGACTTTCTGGAAAAAATCAAACCCTTGAATGGAATTCAGATATGCATTTAATGACATTAGACGTGGAGTCTCTTTATACTAGCATCAACCATATACAGGGGTTAGCAGCTGTGAAACACTTTTTAGCAAATAGAACTTGTGAATATCATGAACACAACAAGATTATTGTCAGCCTTATTGAGTGGTGTCTCAATAATAATTTCTTTTTGTTTGGAAATGATTTGTTTAAAAAACTTAGAGGAGTGGCGATGGGATCCTGTTTCTCCCCCAGCTACGTGTGTTTACACATTGGCTGGTGGGGGGAACAGGTCCTAGAAATTGAGCACAAAATTTGGGTCAATGAAAATATATGCTGTTATCTCAGATATATAGACGATATTTTTATTCTATGGCAAGGAGATGAGCAGGAAACACTCAATTTTGTAAAACCCATTAATAAAAACTCCCTCAATTTACATTTTACTTCACATATAAACAAACTGAAAATAGAATTAATTTTTAGATGTACAGATATACATTAAAAATGAAACAATTGAGACAACCCTACACAGAAAATCCACCGCCGGTAATGCAACGCTTCATGCGACTAGTATGCATCCGAAGCACTTAATATCTAGCATTCCATACGGTGAGATATGGAGACTAAAAAGGATTTGCAGTTCCACTAATGATTTTGATCTTTGCCTTAATGATATGATTTTACGATTAAAGGCACAAGGCTATACTGACAAAATTTTACAGCAAGCAATTGACAAAGCCAAACTCAGATCTAGAGAAAGCCTTTTTAAAAATAATGACTCTACTGAGATTGAAGCAGGGCCTCAGGAAGCAATAGGCAAATCTACCACTACTAATGAATGTCCACAATTAATAACTACGTTCAGTAGTGAAGAAAGAAAAATCAAGGCCATTATAAAGAAAAATTGGCCTATCCTATTAACTGATACAGTGTTTAACCCTAGGTTCCCTGATACTCCTACAATTACATTTAGATGAGCCAGAAATATGGGCACTACTTTAGACAAGGCAGCTCCAGAAACGAGACAAAATACAACATGGCTCCAACCTACCAATGGATTTTGTAGATGTACAAGTTGTAGAGCTGTAAGTTTGGTATGAATGCGACTCATTATTCTACCCCATTTAGTACAGCAATCAGAGGCAATTTTAATTGCAAGACCGAATTTTCGGTGTATGTCCTGACATGCGCCTGTGGCTTGAACTACATTGGTAGTACTAAGCTACAGGTGCATGTCAGGATACTACAGCATCTAAGGGCTATTCTACACAGCGACCCTACATATCCGGTGGCCCGACATTTTAAAAGTATCCATAACAATGACGTAGCCTGCCTAAAATATTATGTAGTTAGTGCAGTCCCTAAGATGCGTAGAGGAGGAAATCGGGAACGCCAATTAAGACAATTAGAGACCAAAATGATTTTGGAGTTTGATAGTAAATGGCCTAATGGATTAAATAATACAGAGGAAATGCATAATTTTCTTCAAAATACTTTTCTTCCCATGATAGATTTCCAATAATGTATAGCTGTGAACATCCAAATCCATCTTATTTCTGGCTTCTGGAGTAGTATTATAAAAAAATTCAATCTGTTTTCAAAGGTTATCTTAATATATAGGTTCCCTAATATTAAGCAGAATATGTATACTTATTTATCGCCTGAAAACAATATATGCAGCATTTAACATCGTGCTATTTTGATACAATTTTTTTGTATATCTTTATATCTATTTATCCATTATTTTATCTCCTTTTAGCACTAGTTATACTATTATGATGATTTTTAGAAGGTTATTTATATGATTTTAAGAAGTTTATCCTAGGGATCTGGGATATTTTATTGTTATAAATATTGATATGCTTCTTGAATCATACACCACAGTCTGCACTTTATATAATGCTTCTTTTGCACATTTTCTGCACTGTTTCTTGCACTTTGATTCAGTTGCTGCTTTGCTATTTGCACCAATACTACTATAGAAAATTGAATAGACCATGGATAACGTTTTGTAGTTTTTCAGTAATATGACATGCAAATGTTATTCCACTTAAGAAATTGATTTGCTTTTATATATTTATACAGACAGTGCAAAATAGTGCCCATATTGAATAATATTATAATATATGGGACACTACTCACAGACAAGTATTAAGTGTTATAGAGGATATACACAGGAATATGCTTGGTTGTGTGTTATAGCTATCACAAAAATAAGTTGCACAGTGATTACAATAAATTTTCAATAGAAATATGTCATAAAAAACATATACGTTATACTGAAGGTCTATGTTTACAAAATTCTAATGGTGCTACAATATTTTGTAATAGGAATTATTGTGAAAGAAAAACAATATGTATTTCTTCAATTTCTATGATCACATGTTCATCCACGTAGTGAAGGTGGGAGTGTATCACATAGCATTTAAAAAAAGCAATGGAATTCAAGACAATTGCAGTGTAAACAAGGGCTTTTCGAGCCCGAAACGCGTAGCTGCTCTCTGTTTGGGTAAAATAAACATCGAACCTGAGCTTTGTGGTCCGTCTCCTTCCTCGCCAGCGTTGCTGCATCCGCTCGCTGGAGGCTGTTTGGAGCATTTTCGTTTATCTATATATATATATATATATATATATATATATATATATATATATATATATATATATATATATATATATATATATATATATATATATATATATATCAAAGTCATCACAGGTTAGCCCATTTGAAGCAGATCCACACAGAGTTAAATAGGCACATTTCTTTATTTTGCATCCATTTCACAGCTCGCATCCCAAACTGCCCTGAGAACCACCTTCTTTCATATGAGCCTGACGCGTTTCAGGAATTGTCCTTTCATCAGAGGCAAGGTTCGAAGGTACTAAGAAACAGTCTCTGGTCGTACACCTCTTCAAATACAAATCACCTGCCAAGTGGGCGTGGCCAATCTTGCACTGCATTCTGTGCCTTGTAGTGTACTAACCCTCTTCCCACAGTGGGGCTGCTTCTTGGACCTCGCAATAACCACAATTGTCCCAGTGGGGTGAAGGGCAGCGCTTGGAGCCTTTCGGGAGCGCTTTGTAGCTGCAAATTCGTGCCACAGACAGCCCCACCTGCAATGGCGCTGGTCTTTACTCCGTTCCGTAGCGAACTCCTAGAGTGAAGCCCGCCTTGGACCCTGGTCACAGGTGGGGTCCGCCTCTCGACCGAGCAGCAGACGAAAATATCAAAGTCATCACAGGTTAGCCTATTTGAAGCAGATAGATATATATATGATGGTGGACTGGTGCTGGGCTAAAAACTAAATAAAAAGAATAATTTGCACCATCTTGGGTCTCGCCGGTTCCTGTTTGTTGGTGTGGCTGAATGCGCTGTGCTACCTACGTTAGGAACTGGACATACCTCATATATATATATATATATATATATATATATATATATATATATATATATATATATATATATATATATATATATATATATATATATATATATATATATATATATATATATATATATATATATATATATATATATATATATATATATATATTTTATTTTTTTACTTTCCCTACCAAGGTCTGACTGCTGGTTGGCCCGGCATTGAAATAGGGGCTCTGCAGCCCTAATTCACACCACCTTAATTCCTGCAGTGCTGCTTGAATGAGGCGAGGCAACACTGCAAGAGAGTCTAAACAAGTTAACTTCTGTCCTGAGAGGGACGGTTGAAATGTGAACCGGCACAACACTGAATAATGTGGAGTGAGGTTCTGTAAATTCTGTCTTGTCCTGTGAGGTTATGGTTCCGTCATGATTTTGGTGATGTTGTACCGTATTTAGTAAGTACGGCTAATATGGAGTGAATTCGTCACGTTAACTAGCGAGTTTGTTACGTATTCAGAGACTTTGTCACGAATATGGGTTCCATTTTGTCCGGGCCTCCATTTTGTGTTGCCATCACGCAGGCCGATGAATGTGGTTGAACGAATAAAGCGAATTGGCCTTCTCATATTGGTATACATTAACTAGGTTCTTCTTGACTCTAAGGTGAACTGTAAGAAACTGACCCCTTCCCCTGAAACTGACCTCGCTAAGCCAATTTCCTTGGTTGGTCGTTGCCTGAGATTGCCAATCAATGTTCAGGACATCGTTAACTTTTAGGTTCTTTACACATGCCTTATCTTGCTCGTTATCTGTCTCCATTTTGTGTTGCCATCACGCAGGCGGATGAATGTGGTCGAACGAATAAAGCGACCTGGCCTTCTCATATTGGTATACATTAACTAGGTTCTTCTTGACTCTAACGTGAGCTGTAAGAAACTGACCCCTTCACCTGAAACTGACCTCGCAAAGCCAATTTCCTTGGTTGATCGTTGTCTGAGATTGCCAATCAATGTTCAGGACATCGTTAACTTTTAGGTTCTTTACACATGCCTTATCCTGCTCGTTATCTGTCATTGTTTCGTTTCTATGTTCCTTCATTACATGCATTGTGCTTTCAATTATGGATTTGTCTGACTTGTGGAGATTGAATTTGGGACATTCCTAATAATTAACTTTTGGGTTGGGACAATGTAAATTGAGGTTTTTGCTATGTGATGCTGCATGGGAAAATGTATCTTATTGGCTAGAATTTTGCGCAGTGGGTGTGCATTTGTAATGTGAATATTGGGCATAAAAAGGGATGTTTCGCCTTACAAAATTGAACAGTTTCCTGAGTTGTACACAGTGTTGTATTTCTAGGACTTCTGTTACTAGCTGCAGCTAATAAATGTGGTCTTTGACGCCACCCAGAAGTATTCCGTGTCTCTGTATACCAAGACAGGTGAATCCGAAGACTTTGGGCGTGCCCCTGGCGCCGCTGAGTTTAAAACCCGGTTCTTCAACTGGCGCCCCACGTGGGGAGACTTCAGAGGTACCGGTCCAAGCCCGAAGATTGTGAGGAGCTTCGTGAGGAAATTCTGGAGGAGGGCCCCCACTTCATCGACCCCTGCATGTCGACTGTGGACTGAAGGTTTTTACTGCGAGGCTTCCCCCTTTCCGACGGCTACGAAGGACTGCTGCCCTGACTGTCGCCCTGTCTTGGACCCTCTTGTGACGATTTGTAAGGCGAGACGTTAGACGGTCTTCTGGTGGCCTGACAGACATTTTGGTTAAGTACAAGTGGGTCGCTCCCACGACTTTGTTTGGTTTCTTGGGTTTCTTTGATTTGGTTATTGCAATTACCAAAGCCGAGGGGCTCGTATATTTGCGAGTATATCGTTTTTGATAACCCCTTGAAGTTTGAAGCTAGATTAGTGAGCTATAAGATGCCTGGTCTTAGCAAATTTAGGAAATTGACAAATGTTATCCGGCTTTGCCACCTCTTCTTCCGAATGCGACAAATGACCCTGAAAAGGATCCTTTGATGTCGCATTTGTTGAGATTACCACCCCCTTATGTGCAGAGTGCTACGCCACCTCCGCGACCCTCAGTTGTACAATCCCCTGGTGTTGTCCAGCCACCTGTTCCTCCACAGGTGGTTCTTCCTCCATTGGCGCAGCCTCCTTTAGGGCCGCCAACTTTGCTAACAGTTCTGCCTCAAACTCCTTTGCCTTCCTCTCCTTTACCTTCGACTTCCTTTGCTACTGACGCTACGTCTCTGTCACCTCAAAACACTTTGTCTCCTGTCCTCATGTCAACTTCTTCTCCTTCTGCTCGAAAATTAATGACTGAGACTGTTGCCAGTCTTTTGTCTCCACTCTTTGGGTCACTAAATATGACCCCGGTTTCGGAACGTAAGCAGAGTCGTAGTCAGATTCCTGGTCCCGAAGAGCGGGTAGTGTTGGATCTTTTGGCCCGTAGATGGGTTTTAAATGTTTCTAGGTATAATTTACAAGCGGTTATGGATGTTTTCTTATAGTGGGATCCGCCTAAGCAAAGGTATGTTTTTGATGTAATGTGTACTTTTCTTCGTGAAGAATGGGAAAATAATGAGTTGGGTCCAATTGCGCAGGAAGTGCTTGATGTTCAGTCTGAATTTGCTAAAGGGACGATAGTGGGTCCCGATGTTGAGGAAGCGGTAGAGACGCTTATTGCATTTAGGTGTAGACTTCCTTCTCAGTCATTGTTCGAACCTGACCCTTCTGTTAGGAGAAAAGTGAAGCAGTATCCGATGAGAGAAGTTCCCCCTGTATGGAGAGAGGAAGTTGTTGCTAATGTTAATCAGGGTATTCAGGGTGTACCGGCTCATTTTCAGCGAGTATGGGTACATGTCCCTTGGAAGAGAGCAGAGGTCCTGGCTCTTAAGCACACTTTGCCTGACCCCCGTAAAAATCCTGCTGGTTACTACAAGGAGTTGTCTCAGACAGTTTATGCGTGCGTTATGAATTTAGCTGATGTGGATATGTTGTTGGGTAATGTAGTTCCTCAACCTTTGTGGGCGAAGATCCGTCACGAGGATCATGCGGCAGAGTTAGGAGATACGTGGGTTAATATTGCTGCTGCAGATGGTCGACAGGTAGGAGGTGCCAAACCTGAACCCTTAGTTGCAGAATTACCTGGTAGGATTATTAATTTAATGAAAACAATGATGCCTCCTCTGCGAGTGAATTGGGACAAGTTAGCAGCATGTAAACAAAAGAAAGACGAGAGTGTGTCTGATTTCTTCAATAGGTTTGAGGAAACATTTATTGATCACAGTGGTCAGGACATGAGTACAGAAGGTGGTCAAAGGTTGTTCGTAGATAAGTTTGTTTTTAATTTGCTCCCTGAGCTTTCTAATAAGCTGAAGGACTCTGAGAGTTCATGGGCTGTTTCTTCCTCGGCCCAGATATTGGCTACTGCACAATACTACAAGAATAGAGATAAAGATGACAAGGATAAAGTAGAGAAGAAGACTAAAGAATTGAAGACAAAGGTTCTTTTACAGCAGGCGTATCTGCCTCGCCCTAATCAGCGTCAGCAACCTTCCCAGTTTCAGCAGCCCCCACAGTTTCAGAGATTGTTGCAGAAGCCTGAGTCTTTTCCTCCGCCACTTCTGCTAGGCCCTAATCAGTGTGCTTATTGTAGGGAAGAAGGGGATTTCAAGAATAGTTGTCCGATTTTGCTACAATGTACGAATGGTATGTCTGGTCTGAGAGGTCGTGGTGGTTTTCAACAAGCACCTAGGGGTAGAGGACGTGGTACGTTTCCTCAGAATGAACGTTCCTTTCCCCCTCAGAATTCTATTAATTATTTTGATCAACAGAATGTTCCGATTGTTCAGTCTGCTCAGTACTACACGGATTACTATTATGTTCAAAGCGAGAGTGCAGGTTTTAATGATAGCTAGGACAGCCATGGACAAAGAGAGGGAGTAGTGTCAGTTCTAGTAGACCAGCGTGGACCTTATGTTGAAGTAAGTACATCAGGTGTGGCAGAGCCTTTTCTTTTGGATACTGGTGCGGCTAAGAGTTCTATCATGCACTCTAAACTCCCTGGCGCACCTTTGTCTGGCTTGATGAATGTCTCAGTAGGATTTTCTGGTGCCCCAGTTCGTAATCCGGTCTCTTGTCCTTTGCCTCTTTCTATTGGGCCTTGTGAATTGGAAGCACCCCTTATCCTAACGACAGGTTGTGGTGAGAATCTGTTGGGTTTGGATTTGTTGAAAAGATTGCATGCAACATTACATTGTTCTCCTTCGGGAGTACATCTTACGTTGGGTAAGAGAGTGATCTCTCCGATGTACTTGTCTAAAGATCGGCTTCCACTGGAATTGCGTTCGCTCCCTGATACTCTCTGGGCTACAGGTCCCAATGATGTTGGCCTCTTGCAGATTCCACCCTATGTTGTTACTTTCAAGTTGAATGCTAAGCTACCTCGCATTCCCCAATACAAGATCTCTAGTGATGGTGAAAGAGCTCTTTTAGCGATTATCTATGATTTGGTTGAGAAAGGTGTGATTGAAGAAACGAGAGGTAATGTGTGTAATAGTCCTGTTCTGCCTGTCCTTAAGCGTACTGATTCTTCCCAGCCACCTGTGTATCGGTTTGTGATCGACCTTCGAGAGGTCAATAAAATTGTTGTGCCACAGTTTCCTGTTCTTCCGGACATTACTGCGTTATTGACTATGATCCCTGATTCAGCTGCTTGTTTTTCTGTTATCAATCTGAAGAATGCTTTTTTTAGTATTCCAATTGCCGAAGAAAGTAGGGATATTTTTGGCTTCTCTTTAGGAGGCTGAAGTTTCCGGTTTAAGCGCGCTCCTCAAGGTTATTGTGAGAGTCCCTCCATCTATAGTCAGGCTTTGAAAACTCAGCTTGATACTTTTGTCTTGCCATCTGGCGCAACTCTTGTCCAGTACGTGGATGATCTGTTGGTTGCTGCTGATGATGAAGAGATTTGTAAAGAAGTTACTCTTTCTTTGTTGCGACATTTGTCTGACCTTCATCATAAAGTATCACCTTCGAAGTTGCAGTATTGCCACCAAGAAGTGACCTACTTAGGTCATCTCTTGTCGAAGGAGGGAAGACGATTGACCCCAGAGCGTATTCAAGTGATTGCTCAAATGACTGTGCCATCCACACAGAGAGAGGTGCGTGCCTTTTTGGGTATCACCTCGTTTGTAGACAGTGGATTCCAAATTTTTCTTTGCTAGCGAAACCTTTGTTGGCACTTA
The DNA here is from genome assembly GCF_964263255.1 of Lissotriton vulgaris. Taxonomy (NCBI): domain Eukaryota; kingdom Metazoa; phylum Chordata; class Amphibia; order Caudata; family Salamandridae; genus Lissotriton; species Lissotriton vulgaris. Next base: position 11,094 of record NW_028249974.1, read on the forward strand.
CTCTTAAGGACACACCAAACCCTCTTCCTTGGTCTGACGAATGTCAGAACAGTTTTTCTGAGTTGCGTGATGCATTGTGTTCTGCTCCGGTGTTGGGTACTCCCGACTACAGTAAGCCTTTTACACTCTACGTACACGAGAGAGAAGGTTGTGCGTTGTCAGTGTTGACACAACAATTTGGAGACAAGCAGCGCCCATGTGCGTATTTTTAAGCTACTTTAGATCCGGTAGCTAGGGCATTGCCTAGTTGTTTGAGAGCTACAGCGGCAGCGGCTGTTTCTATCCGATAGTCTGCTGGTTTGGTATTGGATAATACATTGATTGTGATGGTCCCACATGCAGTGGATACCTTATTGAATAGAACGAGGACTCAGCATCTTACTAGTGCGCGTTTGTCAGGTTATGAGTTGACGCTTTTGGCTAATCATGTGCACATTAAGCAGTGCAACACATTGAATCCAGCTACATTGTTGCCGATTTCTGTAGAGACAGATGCTCAGGAACAGCATGATTGTTTTCTCCGGACAGAGGAGGAAACGAAGGGTAGAGTTGATCTGAAAGATACTCCTCTTTCGAATCCGGATGGTACCTTATGGGTAGATGGTTCATGCTTTAAGCTTCCGAATGGCGATACGACTGCAGCGTATGCGGTTACGACTTTGCACACGATTGTTGAAACTGCACGTATTGCTCAGAATTCAGCTCAGGCAGCAGAGTTGATTGCACTGACGAGAGCGTGTGTGTTGTCGAAAGGAAAGAGAGTGAATGTGTATACTGATAGCCAATATGCATTTGGCGTGGCTTATACCTTAGGACGTTTGTGGAGAGAGAGAGGATTTCTTACTTCCCATGGTACGAAAATTCAGCATGGACAATTAGTGAATGAACTTCTTGAGTCACTTACTTTGCCGACACAAGTTGCCATTGTAAAATGCAGAGCACATAGGAAAGTTACAGATGATGTTGGTCGTGGCAATGTGTTTGCGGATGAAGTAGCGAGAAAAACGGCGAAAGATGTGACGAGCCGTATGTATGTTGCAGGTCCTGCTAGATGGGTTGTGGCAGGAGGAATGTGTGAAGACACAATAGAAAGTGTGAAATCGATTCAGGCAGAAGCTACTGAGAAAGAATTGAGTGTGTGGAGAGAGACTACGGGAATGTTGGATTCGACTGGCTGTTGGGTTGAGTTGTCGGAGCACCAGCGATGGTTGTTGCCTGATGCGTATGTGCTCCCAGTGGTTACGATGGCTCATGGGTTGGCTCATATCAGTTCAAAAGGGATATGTAAGTTGTTGGCTCCGGTATGGCAGAATGCTGGAATTCCTAAATGTGCGGAGAATCTGGTTAAAAACTGCATGGTTTGCTTGATGCATAATCCTGGAAAGGGAACCCCGACTCCAGCGGGTCATTTTGCTCCTCCAACATATCCGTTTGAGATGCTACAGCTAGACTTTATTCACATGGAAAGATGCAATAACCTAAAGTATGTCCTTGTGGTTGTTTGTGCCTTTTCCAGATGGATAGAGGCGTACCCCCTAAAGGATAATAGTGCTTTACCTACAGCCAAGGTTATGCTCAAAGAATATTGCCCTAGGTACGGATTGCCAAAGATGGTATGGAGTGACAACGGAAGTGAATTCGTGGGTCAGATTATGAAGAAAGTGTGTGCAGGTTTGGGAATCAAACAGAAATGTAATGCTACGAATCACCCTCAGTCAGCTGGTTTGGTCGAGTGCTATAATGGCACTCTTAAACTTAACTTGGCTAAAATACAAGCAAGCACTGGCCTTACATGGCCAGATGCTTTACCGTTGGCAGTTTTGTCCACAAGGACAACAGTACATTCTCGTGTGGGACTTAGCCCATACGAGATTGTTTTTGTATGCCCGGCAAATGTTTGGGGTGTGCCGAGGCCGAATGAATATAGCGACATCGAGTATCCTATGTTGGTTGATTACTTACATGACTTGACTACTAAATTGCGTGTTTTTCACCAACAGGTGCATGATACTTTACCTTCAGCCTCTGTGGATGCAGGTCACTCGATTCAACCTGGCGAGTGGACCCTGGTGAGAAACTTTCAAAGGACAAAGAATCTGGAACCGAGGTGGACAGGTCCATACCAGGTGTTATTGACAACTCGGACTGCTGTCAAGGTTTGCAGCAAGAAAAATTGGGTGCACGCCACCCATTGTAAAAGGGTACCCTTACCCTTACTATACGACCAGTGGGTCAGAAATGGCATTGCCGAATCTGAGACTGAAAGTGTTCCGAGATTTGTGCCTTTTAGTGACGCACATTTGAAATGGACTCAGTCGGAACGTGCGGATGATGAAGTTCTGCAAGAAGCTGTGCCATTGCATTTGAGACTTGACACTACCAAACCAGAGACACTTTTCCAGGATCAGACGGTGCCTGGTAAAGAACGCTATAATCTGAGGTCTAAAAAGGACAAATAAAATTTGAATTTTTTGGAGAATTATACTCTTTCAGACAAGAAACTTTTTTGTTCTATTTTTCTTTTTTGAGCTACCATCTGAGCTCAGCTGCAGGGTCACGGTATAAGTTCTAAAGGGGTGACCCGCGTATTGACAAAAGGCCTGCGGTTCTAGGGACATCTAGGACACCTGAACACACACTTAAGTGAAGAAGGAAAATTGCCGTGAGCAGCACCTTAGAGGATGGAGTTTTTTGTAACAGAGAGTTGTTGAGAAAATGGATTTTAAGATAAGATTCTTTACAATAATACGTAGCAAATGTTTTATCATATTGTGTTCTTTTATGTTTTTAAGTATCACATTAGCTTGTGTGGGTTGGATTGTTTATGCTACACCACTGAAATCTGGACCCACTTCTCAACCTATGCTTTCCTCTACTACTGTTTCTTTTCACCAATTTTACACGTTGCTTGAACATGAACAGACAAGGAGGTCAGAATTTGTTAACAATTCGTTTATACAGCTTTTGCATCAGCATCAGTTGGTAGAAAATACCACTAATTGTTGGGTTTGTGGTCTTATGCCTCATACGACAGATAGAGGTATGCCCTATTTGGTTTTGCCTTTTTCTTTCAATGGGTCTGTATGGGCTTTTCAGACTATGTTCATCTATGCAAATGAGGTATATCCCTTACGTTCCGTGAAAAACAATCCAAGTAATAGTGCCTTGATAAAGGGAATAGTAGATATGATCCGAGATATTTATGCATATAACGCTATCCCTAAGGATGAGGTGCAGGCTTACGTTGGTTGGAACGTGACTGGATATAGTACCAGCTTGACAGAGAAGGAGAGACGAAAAAGGTCTCCCCCGATTTGGATTGTACCACATCGAGGCCATTTTTGTTTGCAAGGTAGTGGTCGGAATCCGAGAGCTCAGCTAGGTAAGAGTGTGTGTGCTCAAACCTATGTCTATTCATCTCAGACTTCTCCTCCGTTCGTGCCAGCTAAAGGCACGTATTTTGTTTGTCACGACAGAGCCTACACATGGTTGCCGCCTGATTTTTCGGGAACTTGTTATGTGGCATTTTTGCTTCCCCCTACATACACTACAACTCCAGACTATCATAGGACAAGATATGGTAGAGGTGTCTTCGATCAGGAAGATACCACAGCACAGGAAGTAGGAGACTTTTTCAAGGGTTTCCTACCGTTTTGGGGTCCTATGGCCAATAGCAGAAATATACGACAACTTACGAGAGTGGTTGAGGCCACTATAAATGAAACTGCAGGTGCCCTTAGTAATGTTACCGCTGAGCTTCAAGCGGATCGTCTTATAATGTTACAACACCGTATGGTTTTAGACATCATACTTACAGATCGAGGAGAGATATGTAAATTGATCCAATCTAGTTGCTGTGTTTTCATACCAGATAATGCCCCTACAGTATACCAAGCCATCTCTAGACTGCATAAGGTTTCTGAGTCTATTCATGTGGACGAAGGAGACTGGTCATTGACTGGATGGTTTTGGGGACTACTGTCCAAATGGGGATGGAAGATTCTGATGTTCTTTGGTATGGTTTTAGCTATCCTTTTCTCTTGCTGTCTTTGTATCCAGTGTGGTCCCGCCATTTGTAGTCTTTGTGCTACCTTGTGTGTGCGGAGACCTGTTTCGAGAGAAGTGGAGAGTAGTAGGATGATGCTCCAGCAACACCTTGATGATCTGAGGAATATTGATATAGACCTAGATTCAGATTAACATGAGTTTGGGTTATTGCCTACGTAATGGCAAAAGGAGGATCTGAGGTTCTGTAAATTCTGTCTTGTCCTGTGAGGTTATGGTTCTGTCATGATTTTGGTGATGTTGTACCGTATTTAGTAAGTACGGCTAATATGGAGTGAATTCGTCACGTTAACTAGCGAGTTCATTACGTATTCAGAGACTTTTTTTTTTGTCCTCATTAGCCACTTAGTCGATCCAGGGGCGCTCCAACCGAAAGACCCAGTCGCCTCTGTACCATCAAGAAACCAGAAAATGGTCTCATAATATCCAGGAAGGCAGGGCTGATGTCTCAGCAAAAAAGAGCCCCACATGAACTATATTCATACGAGCCTATTATTGGCTTATGGTCCAATGACAATATGGCGTGGGGTGCCTCCCATTGGACATGGAAACTTAGGCTTAATCATCGGACCCGGGGAAAAAAAAACAACAACAAAAAAAAACCCTGGGTACGTTAACTGTTCTGTCTCCACTCAATCAAGAAGTTCCAGAATCTCACGGTACGAGGGCTACACATTCTAGCTAAATCTACTTTCGATGTTGCATATAGTGAAGACAACCACTCTGCATGAGTCGGAGAGTTGATATTGACCCAATTTTTGCAGATTTGTCTTCTTGCTAGAAGAATAGCATAGTATAGAAATTCTCTTTCTAATCTCTTAATGTTATTATTTAGCCCAAAGATAATTAAAGACCATGAGAGTGGGATAGAAATTCTGAGAATTGATTCAAGTGATGTCTTGATTTCTTGCCAATAAATGGTGATGTTCGGACATTCCCAAAACATATGTAGGTCTGAGGCTGCTGGGAGGAAGCATTTACTACAGCATTTCCCTGGTTGGAACTTCGAGAGTTTTTTTGGGGAATAATACGCCCGATGTAATGTGAAAAGTTGATTGAGCCTCAACCACGCTGGTTTTATGATTTTATAGAGAAGGGTAAAGGATTCTGCCCATTTGTCTTCTCCCTGGGGTTCTCCCTCTCCTCCCCACAGTTTTAACGGAAGGTTAAACTCGCCCTCCCCATCTTTCATGATGTTCCAGTAGCAAAGCGCAACCTCCTTGCCTCTATCGGGTTTCTCAACTAGGTTGTTTTCTAGAGAGCTATATCCTCCCATTTTGACTTTTTTCTTAGTTTGAGTTTGCAACCAACTAGACAGTTGTATGTGGACAAACCAGGATAGGGGTGAGGTTACCCTGTCTGAGAATGTTTCCCATTCCATAAGGGATACTCCTGCCACTAACCCTCCCCATCGTGTTATTCCTGCTTCCAGTAGGACCGTTATAACCGTCTCAGTGTATTGTGGAGAGAACCCTGGTAAATCCCAAATCGGTGCGTAGTTAGAAAAATATGCTATCCCAACCTTAGATTTAATTTGAGTCCATTCTTTTATGGGACCATATAATACCTTTAGCCTAACTTTTTTGAAAAATCTCTGGTGTCCGAACTTAAATAGGAAACCGTTCAATGGAAGGTCAGAACCCAGTAGCATTGCTTTGAACATATGGTCATTTGCATTGTCTAGCGGGATCTTAAATAGCATCCTGGAGTGGGTCAGATGAAAGGCCCAAGCGTAGTTTTCCAGGTCTGACAAGGCGAGTCTTCCCTTTTCCCTTCTCCTTCTTAGCTTCTTCCGTGCCAGCCTGCTTGACTTATGGCACCAAATATATGAATTGATGTTTTGTTGACATTTTGAGAGTTGCTTGGTATCGAAGATTAGTGGAATGGTGTTAAAGATAAATGTATATTTGGGAAGGATGGTCATTTTTACTAGGCTGGTTCTCCCATAGATGGTAAGAGGGAGAAAGGACCAGGATTTCATCTGTGATTTGGATTTGCGAGAGATTCGATCTAGGTTATTTTGGGCTAAGAGGTTTAAGTCTTTGGTGATTGTTATCCCCAGGTATCTCATTGAGGGTTTCACCGGAAGCTGAAGATTTGTGATATTCCTAGTCCTAATTTCTGTTTTTACGGCATTTATTTCGTAACCTGAGTATTTCCCAAATTCCTCCGCCCTTTTGATGACCTTCGGAAATGCCTGGGCCGGGTCCGTTGTATAGATGAGAATGTCGTCGGCATATAGTCCGACTTTCTTCTCCCATCCAGAAAAAGAAAAATGCGGAATATTGGTATCCTCTCTTATAGACTGAGCAAATGGTTCCACATATATATTAAATAGGAGGGGGGGAAGAGGACACCCCTGTCTTGTCCCTCTACTAATTTCAAAGGGATTTGTGTGTGTACCGTTGATTAACAGACTAGCTCTTGGGTTTTTATATAGTAAGCCTACCGCTCTACAGAATTTAGGGCCAAGTTGAAATTTTTCCATGGTTGCATTTAGATAGGACCAGTTAACCCTATCGAAAGCTTTTGTTGCATCGAGTGTCATGATTGCGAGGGGTAAAGAAAAGGTTGAGGCGATATCGATGGCTCCGACTAGATCGTACGTTAAGTCAACCAGTTGTCGGCCTCTAACAAATCCCTTTTGATCTTGATGGATGATTGTTCCAATCTCGCTTCCTAAACGTGCAGCCAAAATTGACGTAAAGATCTTATAGTCATTGTTGAGAAGCGAGATTGGACGATATGATCCGCAATCTACTGAGTCTTTACCTGCTTTTAATATTAGAGCTATATTTGCTTCTCCCCAGGAGCTAGGTGGTGTCTCACCTCTTATTAGTATGTTATTAAATAGATTTGTTAGGACCGGGGTAAGAGTAGAGTTAAGTACTCGGTATAATTGTCCCGGAAGACCGTCCGGTCCTGCAGCCTTTCCCTGTTTTAGTTGTTTAATAGCATTTTCAACTTCCGCCTCAGTTATCTCTTTATCCAGATTATCACTCTGAAGCCCGTTTAACTTTGGAAGGTCACCTTATCCAGCCATTCAGATCTTTCCTCAATGTTAACATTAATCTCATCTGTGTATATGTTTTGAAAAAAAGCACTGAAGGCTTCACCAATTTCGAGATCAGTCTTCCTATTGTCCGTTTCTCCAGATACCCTCACTTCTTTTATATGATTTCTAGACTGGTCAGCTTTTATTTTCCAGGCTAGCAACTTCCCTGCCGATTCACCGCATTCAAAGTGAGAAAGTTTACTGGCCTGCCATCGTTTATTCAGTCTCTCCTGCAATAATATTTCTAATTTGCCTTTTAGCTCTCTCTTCTTTTCTAGGTTTACTGAGGAGCTTGATCTACCGACTCCAATCGGGTCAGATCTTGCTCTATTGTTAGTAGCTCCTCTCTGTATTTTTTTTTTCTGTAGGAGGCCCTGTTAGTAATACAGCCCCTTATATATGCTTTCCATGTCTCCCATACGCTTACCAGGGAGGGAGAGTCTATGTTCCACTCTAGAAAGGAGGCGGTTTCAGATATGAGGTGTTCTCTTTTCTCTTCCTCTAATAAGATGGTACGGTCAAAAGACCATGAAGCATGAGTGGGTTCCTGATCTAGCATTAACAAGAGGAGGATGGCTGAGTGGTCTGACATATGCTGAGGTAGATATATTAAGTTCTTAATAGAGTCTTTTAAGGAGAAGCTGAACAGGGCGTAATCAATACGCGATTTATGCTTATATTTGTGATTGTGAAAGGAGACACCCAAGGTTTTCCCGGCTCTTTGTCTCCATAAATCATCTAATCCCAGATTAGACATACAGCACCGGAGTGTATCTCTCATTTTGTTATGAACTACGGCCTTGGAACAAGGAGATTTATCTAATTTTGGATCTAACACTAAATTGAAATCTCCCATCCATATTATTGGGTCAATGATGGTGATCAAGTGATTCTGTAGTATATTTAAATAAGAAGGATCATCCTGGTTAGGACCATAGTAGCTCACTAGGGTGAATCGCCTTAAGTCCAACTGAACATTAGCTATCAGCCATCTACCACTCGAATCCGCCTTCCAATCCGCAATCTGAGCCCTTGCTTCCTTTTTAAAGATGATGGCTGATCCACGAATGTTGGCGTTGTGGTCTGTACTTATGAATTTATCGACCCATTTCAATTTTTTTAGTATATCCGTAATCTCCTGTTTATTTAGATGTGTTTCCTGGATCGTTATGATCTGCGCGGGTGAGTCTCTGTGATATTGCATGATTTTATGTCTTCTCCCTCGTATGCGCAGGCCATTTACGTTCCAGGACAGAAACCTAATGTCTCTCATTTATTTTTACCATCCAAATGCCCTGCTGCCCCACTGTAATTTTTTTCCTGCTAGTTGTCTGTCTATTGTTTTCTATTTCAACCAAACATTTTATGTAGCACACCATAGGATCAATGAATTTTAAGAATTTAGAGTTTAGCATATGAGGACTTTTTTGTGCTTTTACCCCCTCCCTCCCCTGGAAACTCCCCCCTACTTACTCTGGCCAGATGTCTTGCCAGGTTATCGTCTCCGACGTGCTCCCATCTGGGGCCCCATCTGTCTCATTGGTCGGTCAATATAATCAATATTGTGTAGGTGGCATATTTATTTATATATATATATATATATATATATATATATATATATATATATATATATATATATATATATATATATATATTTTTTTTTTTTGTTTAAGATTGCCAAGATAACGTATGGTAAAGAATGAGTCATGGAGAGAGTGAATCATGATCAGCTCTTAAATCCAAGAGAAATTGAAGGGAGAAAAGGGGAAGGAGATCAAATAGAGGTGTTTTTTGTTTTTTTAATTTTACTGTTAGGGGCAACTTTAAGCTCTTATGATATTCCTTTTAAGTGACATTTTTGTTGCTATTGCCTTATTACCTTATTATCACCCTGTTAGTACCTCTTCCAATTTACTTTATATTTTGTGTTTTATGTTTTATTATTTTTTTTCCCTCTATTTTTCCCCTTTCTCTTTGTAGGTGCGCTCATTTATTTTTTTCCTTTTTATATATTCATTTTTATTTAGTTATTTTTTCTCCTGATCTCCACCACTCTTTAACCCTTCTCTTTTATATATTTTATTTTATTTTTATTTTAGGTCCTAGCTGACACCAGGTGTCAGGGGGTTTTAGCAAATTCGCTGATAGAGACTAGTAGCTCATCCGCTTCGAGAGGAGTCTTGATGTTGTACATTTTGTTGTTAAACATAACCTTCAGGAAGGCGGGAAATCGCATCTGTACAGTAGCTCCCAAAGCTCTAAGTTTCTCCATCCGTTGTCCTAGCTCCCATTGCCTATCCAATGTAATTTTAGATAGGTCTGATCTGACTTCGAAGGAGAAGTCTGGAGTCTTCAATGACTTGGCTTTGAGTGCTAAGTTCAGTATCTTTTCCTTCATTGCATAAGTTAAGAAATTTACGAGGATCTTTCTGGGTTTGGTTCGGCCAGGGTTGAGACGGAAGGGGTCACGGTGTACCCTCTGTATGTCTGACTCCAGTTCTGATACAGACTCCTCCAAGTTAAAAGCGTCTTTAAGCATAGTCGCAACATATTTCTTGATTTCGCTTCCCTCTTTTCCCTCCGGAATTTTTAAAATCCTCAGATTGTTCCTCCTTGAGTAATTTTCTAGAGATTCAACTCTTTCTTTTACTGCTTCTCCCTCTCTTCGCAGAGTTAGGATCCTTGTTTCTGCATGTTCTAACTTTGCTTTAAGTTCGCCTACAGTATTCTCTAGGCTCCCGGTTCTTACAAAAAGCCCATCAACTTTGGTCTCCAGGTTTTCACACATAGCCCGAATCTCAGACTGGTTTTGCCTTGATTCAGCAAAGCTCTTTTTTGACTCCTCAAACCCGCTTTTGATCTCCTTTCTCATATTGAGAAGTATATGTTGGAGAGTATCTTCGCTGTCTTCTTTATTACGCCCTGAGCATAGATCCAAATCCTTTGTTACGCGAGTGATCTGGTGGGGGCTTCGTAGCTGTGCTCCGCTTTACAGCGTCACCCATCATTGAGATATTTTCCTGTTCCATTACCTCCGCTACTAAAATCTTGGTGCTACTGAGTGTAGGTGGTGAGGCAGAAACTTCAGTTGGGATGGATGTATTTTGTGTGATAGTCAGGCCCTGAGACTCTTGATTAATGTTTAGGACCTGAGGCAGGATCTTAAAGTAGGACTTCAGGGAGGGCGTAATCAGAGCAGCTTTGATCTTTTTAGAGTTACCTTTACTCTGAGTTAACTTACGAGGTGACTCTTTCGGACTGTTACTTGGTCGCACTACTACTAACTTAGTAGTGTGCAATGTCTGGTGCTTCTTTTCCCTCCTCAGGGCTTTGAGGCGCAGTGATTGTGGTGTGTCTGACTCAGTTTCAGTCTCTGACTCTGTTTCTGTTTCCCCTTCAGGACTCCTTTCAAGCACTAGCTCCAGGTCTATATCGCCGACTTTACCTGAGCCTCCTAGATCTATATCTTATCTTTCTTCCTCCCTTTCCCTTTTCCCTTTCCCTTTCGCTTCCCCAGGTTGTCACCGGTGAGCCCCTTCTTCGTTCCTGCTCTCTTTTTTTGGGACTGTGCCTTGCTACTTTCCTGGGTTAGAACTGCGCTGGAGGGGGCTTGCAGTTTTCTCTTAATATTAGTCAGGTCTGGGGTGGGAGCCGGGTGAAGGTCTTTTTCAGCGAGCTGCACAGGGCTTATATCTTGATTTGCTAATGTCGAAAAGCTTCTGTCTGTATCTGTATCTATGCATTTGTGGCTAGGACGGTCGACATTTAAACTTACAGCATTGCCAGTATTATTAGATTTTGAAATTACGACCTCTTTTTCCTCCAACTGCACATTAAGTGAAAGACTTCCCCCCTGGTGACCCCCATTACCGCTCCGTATTGCAGAGGTTGTCCTTCTCGCAAAAAAGCTGTGTGTGGCCGCCCTCAGGCTTCTCTGCAGCTCCACGGCTGCCTCGCTCCAACGGAAGGGCGCGGGGAACGAGACCCGCCCCCAGCACATCGACGGCCCTGACCGCGGTGTCCAGGTGAATCGCGGAGCCGCTGAGCCGCTGAGAAGCGACGCGGCTGGGAAAGAGGATGCAGAAACAAAACTTCAAACACTCGACCGTCAACAGGCACAAATCCCGTCGCCGCTCCGACCTTTCAGACAGCTAGATCCACCACAGGTATGCCGCACATGACCGGGGATGTTTTCTATCAAAGTGGGGGCATCAGAACTGGAAACTCCGTTGGGGCGTGCGCTCTAGCTAGCGGCGCCATGTTTTCCCATGACCATTCTCGTATTCAGAGACTTTGTCTCGAATATGGGTTCCATTTTGTCCGTGCCTCCATTTTGTGTTGCCATCACGCAGGCGGATGAATGTGGTCGAACGAATAAAGCGACCTGGCCTTCTCATATTGGTATACATTAACTAGGTTCTTCTTGACTCTAACGTGAACTGTAAGAAACTGACCCCTTCACCTGAAACTGACCTCGCAAAGCCAATTTCCTTGGTTGATCGTTGTCTGAGATTGCCAATCAATGTTCAGGACATCGTTAACTTTTAGGTTCTTTACACATGCCTTATCTTGCTCGTTATCTGCCATTGTTTCCTTTCTATGTTCCTTCATTACATGCATTGTGCTTTCAATTATGGGTTTGTCCGACTTGTGGAGATTGAATTTGGGACATTCCTAATAATTAACTTGTGGGTTGGGACAATGTAAATTGAGGTTTTTGCTATGTGATGCTGCGTGGGAAAATGAATCTTATTGGCTAGAATTTTGTGCAGTGGGTGTGCATTTGTAATGTGAATATTGGGCATAAAAAGGGATGTTTCGCCTTACAAAATTGAACAGTTTCCTGAGTTGTACACCGTATTGTATTTCTAGGACTTCTGTTACTAGCAGCAGCTAATAAATTTGGTCTTTGACGCCACCCAGAAGTATTCCGTGTCTCTGTATACCAAGACAGGTGAATCCGAAGACTTTGGGCGTGCCCCTGGCGCCGCTGGGTTTAAAACCCGGTTCTTCAGGAGGTTCACCTGACCCTCCCTTAAAAGCAGGGACATTTTTGTGTTATAGTAGAAAGTGATGGGACGCCGCGACTGTCCTGGCAAATCCAGGACCTCTGGTCACACTACTTTGTATATATATGTGAATGTGTGCTTCTGTGCATGTCAGTCTGATGAGTGCATGTGGTGCATACGTCTGTTTGTGAATGCATGGTGCATGATTGTGTGTTGGTCGGTGTGTATGGTGCATATGTGTGTGCCACATGATGTGTATAGTGGTGATGATGACAGCCCATGGCATCTCGCGGTTATTCCCTGTTGATCTGTTGATAGCACAGACATTGCAGATCTATTTATAAAAACCTTGAGAGTACCGCTCCTGAAACCTTCCTGTGAAAAGTTAGGCCCACTCACTTTGGTCACGCTTGGTAAAAATTCGGCCCAGCTATTATCACTCCATCACTTTAGTAGTTCACGGGCTATCACTGCCAGGGTGATCTCTGGAGCAGACACTGTAGTTTTACGAGCTATCATGCTGGATGCAGTGCAGTGCTTTTAGAATCTCATAGAGGTTTGAAAGTACAATAACTATCTGAAGGCTGCTGATGGTGACACTTTTTAAGGGCAAATGCATTTTTACCTTGCACTCAGTACACATGCCATCTCTTACAACCCTCATGCTGGCACGTTTTGAATTAAAAAGCAAATAATTCTGGATGGTTTCCTTTATAACGTGGCAGGATTGCTCTTCCTCAGAGGGAACACACACACTCCGCACTCAAACACAATTGAAACATTGTTTAAAAAAACAAAAAAATAACAGGCTTCATATTTTTTTTTCAGGACTAACATAAATTCAGTGCTTATTTTTCAAGCATTATAAAACACGTGCGCGGAGGCTCTCCAGTTGTCGCGCGCCGAAAACTCCAACCCGTGGCATACATTCCAATGATGACATAACTTGGAGGGCACTTGTCTTACCTCGTCCTGCTGTGCATTCAGTAGCTGCAGCTTCATGTGCTTCATGTAGGCCATGGTAATTGGCATGTTGTAATCAATCATGCTGGTCACCAACGCGGGGGGCTTCCCGTTGTCTGCAAAGAGACCAGAGCATGGTGAATGAATATTCAATGAGGGGAAGTCCATCTACACTCGAAGACGATTACTTTCAGATAAAAGTTCCTTTCAGTTTGCTATTTTCAGAAAACGTGCAAGGTCTCCTAAGAAGGTTGTTATATATGAAACACATCCCAGTCAGAAAAAAAATCAAATGATTAAAGACACCAACGCAGCGCGGGGACATGCCTGAGGAAAATGTGACCCTCTCTCTTACAGGGTATTAAAAGGTGGCGGTCATAACTGGTGTGCTATTGGCCCCTCACACTCCTGGACCCCGGGGCTATTGTACAAGCGTCAATAATGATAATCAAGCTGCGCCACAAGTGCCAGAAGTCTCACAAGCCTTTCCCGCCCTCTGCTCGCGCCCAATGACGCACATGTAAACGAATTCAATGCAGCGCATGCGCACTTTCAACCCCTACCCAGCCGGCAGCAGCACTGGACACCTTGACAGGCAGTGACCAGCAATGAACGCTAATGAGCTGGCGCCCCCCGCCACCCCGCTGGGAGGGGGGGTCAGTGCTGACGTTTTCTGCAAGCCAAAGATGACAGTGAAAATTATCCTGCCGTCACCACAATGGAGTCAACAGAAACAGATGAGTAATGCTCCAACTCCAAATATGCTTATTTTATTTTTGAGTTGAAAAGATATCACTGCCACCAGTATGAGGAACCCATTAATAACAGAGGCAAGGAACATGTCCAAACCGCCCAGAAGCCTACTTACTACATGTTTGGGATCCCAATATGACCTTATTGTAGGGAAGTAACAAAGACTAGTCATATACATCCCCTGTATCATACAAGCCCTCTGCACTTTTCCTTGACTCTGCTGCCGTTTAGATCTAATAAAGAATTTGCCATATAAGTGGGGGAGGATTTGAGCGATGTAATGGTATACACCTTCTGGTCCTTATTTATTCTTAATGAGGTGAATGAGAAAGAAGCTACGTAGAGCAATGAAATTAACAGTAGATAGCTAAAAAACGTAATTGTCCGGGCACATTTCAACATAGCGCTATTTGCATACTACTGCTGTGTAGCTGTTTCCTTCGCCTATTACTTGGCATCTCCTAAGTCTTCTTTCTTTGCAATGGGACTCTCAGTGCTTGGCGATTATAGAGAAAGGAAGGGCGTTTTTTTCTGGCATCAGGACTCTAGACCCCATCTTGCTAAGTAACACCGCCCCCCCTCCTCAGTGCACTATGTGATCTTGATGTTGCAAGTCACAGAGGAGCTCTGTGGCTATGTAGAGGCACAGGTTCCTCTTTGTGAGTACATTTATTAAGTCCAAGAACTCCTCAGTGACTCTCAGTGTCTTTGTTACATGTGTTTGGGGCTACTTTATTCATTCCAATACATAGTGTTCTGTATGTGTGGTGTCATGCCTCATCTGTCACTCTCAAGCCTCTGTCGTAATGTTAGTAGCGCTAAATGTCTAGTGACATCTTATAGATTTTTAGTTCTATGGTGCTAGTTCCAGTTGTGCTCACCATCAAGACCTCACATATTTAGCTATACATATATATATATATATATATATATATATATATATATATATATATATATATATATATATATATATATATATATATCTGTCGCTCTCTCTGTATATATATATATATATATATATATATATATATCTGTCTCTCTCTGTCTCTCTCTCTGTATATCTGTATATCTGTATATATATTACCTACTGGCGATAGCCAGTAGGTATATATAGTTAGGATTTTTTCTCTATGGAACTTTTTAAAATTCTATGCCTAATAACTTTGGCGTTTGTGGACGGAATTGGCTGAAATTTTCAGGAAAATGGCACATTTTGTTTCTGAGCAGCTCCTGTAAATTTGGGGGGGTTCGTCAAGGGGGGGCCGAGAAAAAAGGGGGGGTCCCAAAACACGTTTTTCCCATGTTAATTTCCTTAGGGCGGTTGGCCTCACTTTTAGCCCGAACGGCTGAATGGATTTCCACGAAACTTGGCAAAATTGTAGGGACTGTAGCCCGATGTGCCTTTGCTAGGTCTCAATATATGTGCTTCAGTGAATTTTGAGAAATTAACGTTTAAAACAAGATATATATCTGTAACAGCGCTCCGGGCAGCGCTCCGGTTCGCGAACTTTTCGCGTATCGGAACTTTGCGAAGCGAAGCTGATTGGCTCTCCGGTGTCTGTCAACATTCTAAACAGTCCGGAGCGGCCGCCATCTTGTCTCTCGGTAGGATCGAGAGACAAGAGGAGGCCAAAACAAAGGGGGAAATGAAGGAAAGGGGGCAAGGTAGACCCCTTCTGACCCCCTAGGATTGATGAGGGGGATATTATAGAGCCACGCCGGGCCCAAAAAAAAAAAAGAAAAAAAATCTGTTTTTTTCGCCGTAGAGACGCGTCTTGGTACGCGAATCGGGCAGCTAACCGGGCAGCTAACCGGGAAGCTAACCGGCAGTGTAACGGGAGTCTGAGGAGTAGCTGATTGGCTGTCAACATTGTAAACAGTCCGGAGCGGCCGCCATCTTGTCTCTCAGTAGGATCGAGAGACAAGAGGAGGCCAAAACAAAGGGGGAAATGAAGGAAAGAGGGCAAGGTACACCCCTTCTGACCCCCTAGGATTGATGAGGAGGATATTATAAAGCCACGCGGGGCCCAAAAAAAAAAAAAAAAATCCGATTTTTTCGCTGTAGAGACGCGTCTCGGTACGCGAACCGGGCAGCTAACCGGGAAGCTAACCGGCAGTGTAACGGGAGTCTGAGGAGAAGCTGATTGGCTGTTATCATTGTAAACAGTCTGGAGCGGCCGCCATCTTGTCTCTCTGTGGGATCGAGAGACAAGAGGTGGGAAAAAAAAAGGTGTAAATGAATGAAAGGGGTAAGGCAGACCCCTCCTGAACCCCTAGGATTGATGAGGGGGCTATTAAAGTTCCCTGGGGGGGTGAAAAAAAAAATTGCGATTTTTCGCGGTAAAGGTGCTTCCTGGTACGTTAACCGGGCAGCTAACCGGCAGCGTAACGGGAGTCCGACATATTGTGTTTTTTGAACGTTTGTGATATGTGCACGTGTGGATTTTGTCTAATTATGGTTAAAAAAATATATATATCTTTAAGCGTGTTCTTGCGCGCTTACGTTTTGGGTTTGGTTTGCGCTGCAGAGACGATACGTCACGGTTATGCGATGCATCATGAGGCGTCTCACGGGCTACGTGATACGTCACTTAATAAAGAATATATTTTACAGCTATAGATATTAGCTTTTAAAAAACCAATGAAATTCACAGAAAAAACCATAGGTTATAGACCATATATAGTTAGGAATTTGCATTTACAAAACCTTGAAAATTCACTGAAAAAACCATAGGTTATAGACCATATATAGTTAGGGATTAGCATTTAAAAAACCTTATTTTATTTGCACAAAACCATTGAAATTCCATATATAGTTAGTTGCACTAACTATATATCGCGGACCCGCAATCCACTGCTAATGATGTCACATATTACATCATTCATGACATGGTCAGTGACATCACTGATGACATCACTGATGACATCTCAAATGACATCACTGATGACATCACTGATGACATCTCAAATGACATCACTGATGACATCACTGACATCTCATTTGACATTACTGATTACATCACTGATGATATCATTTATGTGATAATACATCTTCAGACTCTAATATAACCTTAGATACACTCAGTGTAAACAGGCACTCACAGACTGTCACACATCCATGGAGTTACTCACACACCTAGTCAGTCATGCAAAGAATCAATCACACCTCCATTTTCTCAACTATACAGTTATACACACCTTACTTATTCAAACATATACTAACACATATTTACTCTCTTCTACAATCCTTGATACAAGTTCACAATGATTCATACAGCCACTCTCAAATTCACTGGCTCTTATGTTCAGTTATTTATATATGTCAACTCTCACATGGAGTGTGTTTTACATATGTACTTACTTTGACATGTAGAACTGAGATATCCATTCACTCACCAATATACTCATGCACACAGTCAACTGTCCATACAGCTGTTTCTACATGCACTTTTGAACCCATACACCTAGGGAATCAACTGCTCACACATCTATGCACAGAGTTATACACCTCCCAGCCACCCACACACATACTCAGTCTCCCATACAAATACTTGGGCAACCATTCAATAACCCATATAGTTACTGATATAGCTACTGATTTAAACATGCAGCAGTTTACAGAAGAACATAAATAATGATTGCCAAATTAAGACACTTTAATCACTAACCCATGCACTCAGTGAGACACATTTAATCATTCTCTCATACAGTCAGTCATGCACCTACTAAATCCTTCATCCAGACACTTATACATCCACTCATTCTTCAATATGTAAGACATATTTTAACTTTACAGAAACATACAGTCACTGGGTGTTGTCATCAGTGATGTCATCAGTGATGTCATTTGAGATGTCATCAGTGATGTCATCAGTGATGTCACTGACCATGTCATGAATGATGTAATATGTGACATCATTAGCAGTGGATTGCGGGTCCGCGATATATAGTTAGTGCAACTAACTATATATGGAATTTCAATGGTTTTGTGCAAATAAAATAAGGTTTTTTAAATGCTAATCCCTAACTATATATGGTCTATAACCTATGGTTTTTTCAGTGAATATATATATATATATATATATATATATATATATATATATATATATATATATATATATATATGGGGCCCGATTCACAGAACTACCAAGACAAAATCCTAAACTTACTACCATTTTGGTATTTACAGAAGGCACTTACTCATTTTGGTATTCATATTCACAGAAGGCACTTGCTCATTTCGGTAGTCACAGAAGGTACTTACTCATTTCGGTTTTCACAGAAATCATTTAGGAGTCCTAAAGTTAGGAGTCCTAACTTTACTACTCGTAAACTGAGAAAAGTCCTAACTTTAAGACTTTCGGTATTCACAAAAGGCATTTAGTAGTTCTAAAGTTAGGACTCCTAACTATACTACTCCTAAACTGAGAAAAATCCTAACTTTAAGACTTTCGGTATTCACAGAAGGGATTTGGAGTCCTAAAGTTAGGACTCCAAACTTTAGGACTCCTAAATGCCGTCTGTGAATACCTAAAGTTAGGATTTTCCTCAGTTTAGGAGTAGTAAAGTTAGGACTCCTAAATGACTTCTGTGAATACCGAAATGAGTAAGTGCCTTCTGTGAATACCAAAATGAGTAAGTGCCTTCTGTGAATACCAAAATGGTAGTAGGTTTAGGATTTTGTCTTAAGTTAGTTCTGTGAATCGGGCCCAATGTTCTCAGCCCATTAAATGGCGGTTTTGGGACAATAAAATGCTCCATTTACAATTAAAATACATTTACATTGATATTGTCAAGACAAACTGTAGGAAACATGTACTCCTTTATAAGGCTATGACCCTTGAAATAAAGGTCACCTAAGCACCAACATACGGCCATACATGTTGGTACATCTACAGCCATTACTAGTCCCAGCAGAATAATCAGGCCACTCACAATGAAGGCCATAGAAGGAAAGAGGCACCAACCTCTCTGTCTATTTTTAAAAGAGCACTTCGGCAGAGAGTTTGACAATTCAATATACATAAGAAAGATAATGCTTGCAGCACATCCAGGTCATTTGTTAAGGAATGTGTCACATTTGTTTCAATGTGATTGATAATAGTAGCTTTCGGTTCTACCATTTTACAACGCTGGCACAGGCAGTGGATAGTACAAGCTGTCATGGCCTCCTTAAAAATATATTGGGCCCTTGGCACTTTATTTATTTATGTATCTATTTATTTATTTTATAAATTGATTATTGCATGCTAGATCCTTTCTCACTTTCTCTGTCATTAAAATTCGCCTTGCATTAGACTGGCTAATTCCCTTTCTCTCTAAGGGCTGACCAATCACGGCTTCGGGGCCCTGCTGATGACTTGGCAGACATTGAGGTCACTGCACTTCCACAACAGTGGTTGTCTCTTGGCCCAAAAGAGGATGAGTTTCTTCCTACAGTGGCATATACTGAAATACAAAATTCATGCCATACAATCCATATTCATTCATTCCCTTTTTAGTGAGTCACTTGCTCCGGGACGTAGATAAGCACGAGAGATATTCTTTTCAATGCACAATGTTTGTCCTCTTCTGCATGTTAACTCCCTGTTTTACACCAGAATGCACCTCTGCTGAGAAGTGTTGGCACTCTCCCTTTAAAATGAGAGAAGTGCAGTACTCAATGCCTGCCAATTTAAAGCACTGCTCTGAGTGAATATGCAAGACAGTCTCAAGTGAAGCAAGTAAATGTAAAGGATAATTTAAAAGCACGAAGTTATAACAAGCTAAACAAGTGCATTTGACACCAATCCTACCTTTGTGCTCGGCGCCATCTGGGTTTAAATGCATTCTCTTCTGACACTCCGAGCAGCTCATTAGAAACCGTGTCACTGCCTCCCTCGGCAGGAAAGCGTACGTCTCGGAGATCTGCAGTGAAGAGAAAGATGTAGGTGTTACAAGGCAAACAGGGGAGCATGAGTTAACATAAAGTGATTACTGCGCCAGACCTGCGGTGAAGCGCATATCACCATAATGCCAGGCAGCACAATGAAAGCATGTTCTTCGAACCCAGCACTACTTCGAGGAACAGCAGCTTAATCCGACTGATTGTTACCTAATGACTGCCTACACTTATTTATTTATTTATTTAAAGAGTTTTATATAGTGCTGGCTAGACCCGAAGGTGTCAGAGCGCTTTACATAAGGTTCCATAAAATTACACAATACATTAGAATCGGGTAACATCAGTTGCTAGAAAAAAAATTCAAGAGCATGGATGCAAAGAAGGGTAAGGGGGCAGGGAAAGTGGGGTAGGGGAAGATAGGACAGGGAGACAAAGGTATATCTGCCAGAAGACCGGCTGGGTAGGTGACGACAGAGGGGGAAGTCCAAAGCCCATCTCCTCTTTAGCCATCAGGTAGCTCCACCGAGCAACGGGCAGAACGCTAGGTCTCCACTACGGTGGCGACGTGGAAACACCAGTCTCTCGCTGGCAGTTCGGGCGAGTTCGGCCTTTCAGATTTACAGTTTGCACTTAAAATTATGATGCGATTTTACCAATAGCAGAAATCCAACAATGACAGTTCTCCTGTCTTTTGCAAAGAGGGTTGCCACCTTTCTTAGAAAAAAAAAAAACATACCGGTCATTTGTTTACGGTTTACTATCCTGGGATAGGCAATAATTGGTTGGTGAAAAAGAACGTGTGAAAAAATATTTCAAGATTCTTTTGCACCATGGCTTTATCCCTCTGTTTGCTCTAAGAATCATTCTGAAACAAGTTCTGAATACTTTTATAACTGATTTCTTTTTATAACTGATTTCTTTATGTGTTTGCTGTTTTAAGTGTATGTTCCAGAAGGGGAAATATTTCGGATTTCAGTTCATTTCCCACTATTTTTACCGGCCTACAATTAAAAATACAGGCTAGGCCGGTAAAAAACACAGGCACCAGGCAACCCTATTTACAAAAGAAAAAGACCGTATATGTTTGCAGTGTTCCATTTTTAACAAAATCTGCAAAATGTACTCTGGGAGTGAAAGTGATAGTAAGGAGTGAAATTATTTTTTGTTCTAACTTGCCATGTGTGAGACTTGTGGAGTTTACTCCCTATCCTCAGAGAACCACAAACCATCACAGGAAGTGCCTGGGCCCCAAATCAGGTCCTGCAAGAAGGCCCTGCTTTGTTTAGAATGGAGTTCCAAATACAGTTACTAGCTGTGAAGATCTGCCTTTATCTTTTTAATTGACTCTGTATTGCTTCAGCAAATATTGACCCCTCTGCATCCATTATGACAACCTGTTTTTATCAGCCTCTATTGGACTGCTACACTTGCAATGCTTGGAATCTTTAAGGGTTACAGGTGCAATTGACTAGCTTAAGAAACATTTTTTTCAGCCTAGGGAGTGGGCTTCAACCCTTTTTTATACGTTACCACATGACAGTGGCAAAGTATCTCATAAAATGTGTCAAAGTTGTACAATTAAAAATAAAGTGAGTGCCATGACATATAAAATGTGCATAGTACAAACGCAGAAAAGACTGTGATACTAGACATTTACTTAGCTATTGAGTAGGGGTACTCGGGTGCGGCTGCAATAAGACGGACACCAGCCCGGGACGCTGTCTCAGCCCTGGCTGACACACACGACTAGGGGGCTGAAGCCCTTTGAGCCCAATGGGCATTGCACGCCTGCACGGAGCACTTGATTGGACACCTGCTGATCACATGAGACTGGTGCCTTTTTACGTCGAGCTGACCTGCATTCAATGCGAAAGCATTGATTGCTGTCAGCTAGTTAAGTCGAGCTGACCTGCATTCAATGCGAAAGCATTGATTGCTGTCAGCTAGACAACTATTGTCAGCCGTATTTGGGAATGTGGACACGAGTCAGACGCGCGCCTGTTCATTGTCAGTTTTGACCGCGGGAGCGCGCCTCTGAGTCGCGCTTGCGCAGACGCACACACAGCCCCTGCTTTCACTTGGCTTGCATGCAAACACGGCGCACACACACACAGCCAGCCCCCACCCCCTGCACACACAGGCACGCGCACACATACATACGCTGCCGCGCCCCCTGCACACACACATACAGACACGCACACACACACGCACGCATACACCCGCCGCAGCCCCCAACCCCCCCTGCACACACACACAGACACACACCCCCGCCCCCTCTTACAACTAAGCCCTACTCACCGCATGGCCGCCACTCCTAACTTCGGCAGCCACCGCGGGGCTCTCCCTGAGGCATGGGAGCCCCGCCCGCATCACCAATGCTGCTCTCTGGCACTCCGTGGATGCAGGCTTCACGCAGAAGGCGGAAGTCCCGCCCCACGACTGGCTTCACGCTGCCGAACTTCCGGTTGCTAGGTTTTGTAGCGCGCCTATCCTGTGATCCATGTTTCGGTGCCTAGCCACAAAAGCGTAGGTAGTTTTATAGTTACTTCTTGTGTGTACATATAAATGTGTCTTGTTTTCGATTGTGCTTATCATGCATACATACATAAGCCTGCGTTGTCTTCAAAGACATGCTTGTTTATTTTTTTTGTCCACCGCTTTCCTTTCGGGCGATGCTTTCTATGTTCGGCTTCTCTTTTCTGCTCTGGCAGCATTTTTAAAACCATTCCGCAAGGACGTACACGCATTTTAGGTTTTTTACTTATCGTGAACACGAAATTGTTGGATAACTACGGTATGGCGGGTGTGTGCAGCGCGAACGGTCTAAAACGAGGTTCTAAACCAGCACGTTTCTAAATATACTACTTTCCTATCTCTGGCGAAAAATGTCTAGCTCCTCGAAGTGTTTTCTAAGTGCTACAATCAGTGGGGAATGTCCTCTGTCCCACTTTACAGTACTATCCCCTGGAGTTGCATTTTTGCTCCAGTTTGGGGCCTCACGGCCGGCGGTCTGTGTCCTCCCAGGGGCCAATGGGGAACGCCTGCCCCGAAAGGGATCGTGTCTAGGACGGCGCTGGTGTCTCCGGCATCCCGGGTCCGATTTCATTGCTGCTTTTATCTTTACTCCTCAGAGCACATCTGCACTCCGGGCTCCCCCTCAAGCTCTGTAAACAGAGGAGGGAGTTTTCTGCCGAACAGGCCTGACATCCCTGGAAGAACAGTCAGCTTGCGAGACTGTCGTATTAAGAAGCTCTGACGTGTGCCCTCGCCAGGGCCCCTACAGCCACTTCTATTGCAAGTGGCCAAGGGCAACTCGTCAAGGGGGCATCCAATGAATCGTGCCACTGTAAGAAGGGTGGCAACCATAACTGTATTAAAGTAGTTGGGTCAATTGAAGCAAACAAGACTACTATACCCAGAATGCATTAGGTTGTCGCACAAAAGCACAGGGCTGGAAGCAATGACATGGAGTGACTATTACATCTGATTACAATTAGATGATGTAATAGCTAGTCATTACTTACAGTCCAATAGGTGTCGACTTTTGGCCCTATTGACTGCCAATATTTGTTTAGTTGTGATGTACGCTCGAGTACTCGCAAGCATTTTCCGAGGGGTTAAAGGTATATGGTCTATAATGTGGCTAAGGCCGCATTGATGCCAGCAGGGTTGGTGTCAGGGGAGAGATGGCTGTATGGTGGGCATAGGTGGAGTGAAGCATGTAAATGGAATGGAGTT
The DNA here is from genome assembly GCF_964263255.1 of Lissotriton vulgaris. NCBI lineage: Eukaryota > Metazoa > Chordata > Amphibia > Caudata > Salamandridae > Lissotriton > Lissotriton vulgaris. The sequence goes on from NW_028249974.1 coordinate 34,561, forward strand.
AATTTGAGGATTTCATTCCATTCCATATTGCTCTCTAAATTGTGCCGCTTGTCTATGGAAGAGACACAGATTTAACAATACCTTGCTACGCTGTGTTTTAGTCGCTATCCATGTACCACACCCTGCTACCTTTAGTGAGTCAAGTGTGCACAGGAAGTATCTTGATTGTTGAACTGGAATTACATCGAATCTTCGGCCTCACAATCTCCCTATTCCTTTAGTTTATCTGTAAACATTAAGAATGTTCATAAACAGACACAGTTAAGGGCTATAAGAACTGACAGAGAACCCCTGCTTTGTTAAGCTTTGCACTATGTGTTGCTGATAAAAAGAGCATATTGAATGTTTTGGTTGCTTGTAAAGTCTGTGCACACACTTCCTTTTTTGCTTTTGATTATATCACTGTGTATTTTTAGATTCTTGTGAAAAGTCCTCTGAATGCGCCCCTCCACTGTTTTCAGCAGGTCATTTTTAACATCCATTATAATGTTTTGTTCAGATGTGAATTACAGATGGTAATACAGTCACCTGTATATATGCTAAAAATAATGAAGACTAGACTTTTCCAGCACTTGTTAGCATCAATACTGAAGTCTACGTCCACCACCACCACATCCACTACCACCACCACGTCCACCACCAAGCCACCACTACATCCACCACTACATCCACCACTACATCCACCACTACATCCACCACGTCCACCACTACGTCCACCACTGCGTCCACCACCACGTCCACCACCACGTCCACCACCACGTCCACCACCACGTCCACCACTACATCCACCACCACATCCACCAACACGTCCACCACTACGTCCGCTACCGCATCCACCACCACGTCCAACACCACAACATCCACCACGTCCACCACCACCATGTCCACCACCACCACCACATCCACCACCACCACATCCACCACCACCACGTCCACCACAAGGCCACCTCAATCTTCACAAAAGTTATTTACAAAAGTTTAAGCTATTGCCATTATAAATTAAAATAGCTTTTATATAAGAATTATTTAAAAAAAAATAAAAGCCATTGTTATTTGTAATATCAATACATCTAAGTCACGTAAATACAACACATATTGCATTACAAATGCTATAGGTGTCACATTTGCAGAAGTTATAACTATTGGCATTGTAAATGACAAAGCTATTAATTTAGCTATTTTCAAAACCAACACATAAATAAAAAATGTGTCATTTACAATACCAATAGCTCAAACTTTCCTAATGCGAGACCTATTGCATTGCAAATGCTTGTTATTTAAAAGCTGCGCTGCTGGGAAGACTTAACAAAGTTAACTGACGTCATTAGGTACGTCCATATTCTGCATCTAAACAAAATTCAAATGCCCCCTTCGTGGAACTGTGAGAGATTCTCAAACAATGCTGAGTTCAGTTAGTGGGAGTCACTAAAACATTAAGGATGAGAAATAAACATTCACTTTTTATTGAGCTTTTAATGTTCATGTCCTTGTTTATCTTTTCAATCGGAGCTCTAACACTGTGATGAATTACAAGTATACCCACTTTAATAAACTATGCATTAAGATAGAATCATTGGTCCTTTTGCGAGCTAATGGCACAAGGAATTTGGGCCAGGAAGGCAGTGATGCAGCGGGGGAGGGGGGGGGGGGCGGGGTTCTCAGCCAATATACAAAGAAGGAAAGGTGAACTTTTGCATGTCCACAACAGGGAGCGTTCACTGGCTACAGTGGCCCATTATCGACAAAAGAAAAACTCATGATCTCAAAAACTTTCCTCTGAGCCTATGATTCCATACGTGTTCCCTTTCTAGTTGAAATCTTCTTGTCCTCGAGCCGTGTGCAAAACCCAAACACTAGGTCGACATATATTGTGTTACTCATTTCAATACAATGTTCATCACGCGTGGATTCTTGAGTCTTGACTGAGAGGCCGAGGAAAAGAACAGAAGTGCATGGGAGCAGGGCAGGCCTGAAATAATTTAAAATTGTAAATCAGTATTCCACTGTCTGCATTAGGGGCAGGAGAAGGCTCCAAAGACCCCATGCTACAGCTGTGTTACTAGCCCCCAAACAATCACTGCAGTCTGCACGGGGAAAGATGAAGGCCAGAGTTCAATCAATCAATCAGGGATTTGTGAAGCGTGCTCCTCACCTGTGAGGGCACGGCAAGGGGGGTGGGGGGTGGGGGGGGGGAGGGGAGGAAATTGTGCAGCTGCATGCGGCTACGTCTTACCCAAAGAGCCAGGTCTTTAGGCTCTTCCTAAAGGCATTGAGAGTGGGGGTAATGTCTGATGCTGAGTGGCAGTTCGTTCCAGGTTTTTGCCACAATGTAGGAGTAGGCTCTTCCAGCCGTTCTGGCTCTGCAGATGTGGGGGGTTTTGGCCATGGCGAGGTCGGCGGAGCGGAGGATTCTCTTGGGTGCGTGGAAGGAGACTCTTTCGGTGATTTACTGGAGTCCTATGTTGTGGAGGGATTTCTAGGTCACTCCCTTCTAGACGGGGAGCCAGTGGAGGTCTCATAGGTGCTGGGTGATGTGGTCTTGCTGTGGGAATGCAGAGGATGAGTCTGGTGGCAGTGATCTGGATGGTCTGGAGTTTGCGGAGCAAGCATTTGTTGATTCAGACATAGAGGGTGTTTCCGTAGTCCTGTCTGCTGAGTATGAGTGCGTGGGTGACAGTCTTTCTGGATTCGTGGGTGGGGTCCATTTGAAGGTCTTGAGGAGGATGCGGAGGGTGTTGAAGAACGTACAGGAGATGGTGTCAACCTGTCGGGTCATGCTGAGTGATGAGTCGAATATGATGCCGAGGTTGCAGGCGTGGTCAATCGGAGTGGGGGGTTGCCGCGGGAGGAGGGCCACCAGGTGTTGTCCCATGCGGAGGGGGTGGGTCCAAGGACGAGGACTTCTGTCTTTTCTGAGTTGAGCTTTAGGCAGCTGCTGCTCATCGAGGAAGCAATGTCTTTCATTTTTTCCTGGAAGCTGAGTCTGGTGGTGTTGGGTTCCGTTTTGAGGGGGAGGATGAGCTGCATGTTCTCGGGGTAGGATACTATGCTGAGTTCATGCTGTCTGATGATGGCGGCAAGGAGGGCTATGTAGATGTTGAAGAGCGTGGGACTGAGCGATGATCCTTGGGGTACTCCAGAGCTGATCTGTGTGAGTTCTGAGAGGAAGGGCAGGAGTCTGATTCTTAGGGTTTAGCTAGTGAGGAAGGAGCGAATCCATTTGAGGGCGGTTTAATCAATCAATCATAACACTTGGAACGAGCACTACACACCCGTGAGGGTCTCAAGGCGCTGGGGGGGGGGCTGGGTATGGGGGGGTCCTGCTAGTGATCGAAGACGAAGACCCAGGTCTTGAGGAGTCTCTTGAAGGTCAGTAGGTCCTGGGTCTGCCGGAGGTTGTTGGGGAGGGTGTTCCAGGTCTTGGCGGCGAGGTGGGAGAAGGATCTGCCGCCGGTGGTCGCTCTTTGGATGCGGGGGACTGTGGCAAGGCTGGTGGAGTGGAGGTGGCGGGAGGGGGTGTAGAAGTTGAGTCGAGAGTTGAGGTATTCCGGGCCGGTCTTGTGGAGAGCTTTGTGTGCGTGAACGAGGAGCTTGAAGGTTATCCTCTTGTTGACGGGGAGCCAGTGCATGTCTCTCAGGTGCGGTGTGATGTGGCTGCGGCAGGGGATGTCGAGGATCAGACCCGCTGACGCGTTCTGGATGCGTTACAATTGCCTCAGGAGCTTGGCTGACGTTCCTACGTAGAGGGCGTTTTCGTAGTCCAGCCTGCTGGTGATGATGGCCTGGGTGCCTGTTCTTCTTGTCTCGGTGGGGATCCACTTGAAGATCCTGTCGAGCATTCGGAGGGTGTTGAAGCAGGCTGAGGAGACAGCGTTGACCTGTTTGGTCATGGAGAGGGTGGAGTCGAGAATGACCCCTAGGTAGCGTGCGTGGTTGGTGGGTGTCGGGGCTGTTCCTAGTGTTGCAGGCCACCAGAAGTCATCCCAGGCTGAGGGGGTGGAGCCGAGGATGAGGACCTCCGTTTTGTCCGAGTTCAGCTTCAGTCTACTGTTCCTCATCCATTCGGCGACGGCCTTCATTCCTTCGTTGAGGTTGGTCTTGGTGGTGTGAGGGTCTTTGGTGAGGGATATGATCAGCTGGGTGTCGTCAGCGTAGGAGATGATTTTGAGGTCGTGCTGTCGGGCGACGTGGGCGAAGGGTGCCATGTAAATGTTGAACAACGTCGGGCTGAGGGAAGAGCCCTGGGGTACGCCGCAGATGATTTCGGTGACCGTGGAGCGGAAGGGGGGGGGGGGGGGCAGACGCTCTGAGTTCTGCCGGAGAGGAAGGATGTTGTCCATTCCAGGGCCTTCTCTTGGATCCTGGCGGTTCCCTCTATTCCGGTGTCGTGGAGTCTGGTGGTGAGTCTGCAGTGGGATACGGTTTCGAAAGTCGCAAAGAGGTCTAGAAGGATGAGAGCTGCAATATGGCCCTGGTCGAGGAGAGTGCGGATGTCGTCTGTGGCGGCTAGGAGGGCGGTCTCGGTGCTGTGGTTGCTGCGAAATCTGGATTGGGGGGAGTTGAGGATGGAGTTCACATCAATGAAGTTTATGAGCTGTATGTTGACAATCTTCTTGGTTACTTTCACTGCAAAGGGGTGGAGAGAGATGGGTCTGTAGTTTTTGAGGTTCGTCTGGTCCGCGGAGGGATTCTTGATGAGAGGCTTGATTTCTGCGCACTTCCAGTCATTGGGGAACGTGCCAGCTTCGAAGGTGGTGTTGATGGTCTGTCGTAGTTCGGGTGCGATGGCGGAGGCGGCTCTGTAGAAGATGTGCAGCGGGCATCGCTCCGTGGGGGCTCCTGAGTGAATGCACTTGATGGTCGTGGCGGTGTCTTCTTCAGTGACTGGTGTCCAGGCGGAGATGATAGGCTGGCTGGAGTAGCTGGAGGTGGGTGAAGTTTCGGTGTCTAGTGTCTGCTCTTTGAAGTTGTCGCAGAGGGATTTGATCTTGAGATGGAAGTAGGAGCTGAGTTTGTAGCAGAGGTCCTGGGAGGGTGTGATGTCTGTGGTTTCGCTGTTGGGTTTGGTGAATTCCTGGATGATGCTGAAGAGTTCCTCCGCGTTGCTGGAGTTGGCGAAGATCTTGTCCTGGATGAAGTTCCTTTTGGTGGATTTGATGCGTTGGTGGTGTTCTGTCATGGCGTTCTTGTAGCTGGTCCGTGCTTCCGGGGTTTTGTTGTTTCTCCAGATTTCCCCAAGGTGTCTGCAGGTGCGTCTGGATTCTCAGAGGTAGGTGGTGAACCATGTGGCTTTCATGGGGAGCTGTTTATCGGAGTTCCGTAAGGGGGAAAGCTTGTCTGTGCAGTTGGTGATCCATATGTGGAGTCTGTGGCCTGCAGTGTTGATGTTGGTCATGGCAGGAGCGTGGTTGAGGGTGAAGTCAATGTGCTCTTCGGTGACCTTGCTCCAATTTCTGTGCAGGAGGTGTGGTGTAGGTTTATATGCGGTGGGGTTTGAGAAGGAGAAGTGAACGCAGTGGTGGTTGTCCAGATGGGTTGCGTGGTGTGGCTGAAGTGGATGTTGTTTCCTCCTCCATAGATGGCATTGAGGGTGTGTCCTTCTTGTGGGTGGGGGTGGTGACGAGCTGTTTTAGTCTGATGTTGGCGAGTTTGTCCAGGAGGGCGGTGGAGTTGGGGTCGCTGAGGTTGCCGAGGTGGAAGTTCAGGTCTCCGAGCAGTAGGTAGTCCATGGAGGCAATGGCGTGGGGTGCGAAGAGGTCAGTGAAAGTTTCCATTATAGCTCATACTTTGTTAGTTTTGACACTACGATACACATAAACTTCAGGAATTTCCCACAAAACATCGTTATTTGTAGGAGTGTCGCCTGGTAGTCCAGTGGTCAGTGTAATGATTGGCAGGTAAGGGACCATCTGGATTAATACGTTATTAGAGGGGTTCAAAGTTGCAAAGCAAAATCGAGCCGCTTGCAATGCACAACATTTTTTAATTTGCAAGCTTCACATAGTGTGTTGTATTGAAAATGGTAGCAACAGAAGCCCTTCGCTCCAGTGAGAAACTGTTGCGACTGCGCCAACCATCTGCGCAGGTTGGATGTGAGCTACATTGCTCGGCCACCATTTCCATTTTCAGGCCCTAAAACGTCAAGAAAGCCCTCCCAATTTTTCCTACCAGCACTCAAGCATCATGTTTGGCAGGTTTTCTTTGGGACATTGTGCATGTCTGAACATGAGAGTAGGGGTGTTGATGTGCAGGTTGAGGGTTTACTGTTGAGACACTGATGTGCTTTCATTTAGGTAAGATGTTACCTGTCAGACCACACAGAACCTTAAAATCATGGTTATACTATTGAACCAACGAGTACCATAAAAACGCTCCTTTCTTCTTTGTGTCTTTCAATAACAGAGGCGAGAATTGTTTGATCACCTTGGGTCTATTTCAAACACTGTGGAAATGTCATACCCTTCTGTGCACATCTACTAGCACTTGAACAGCAGTGCACATGTGACATATGTTCCTAAAAATAATTGGGGGTTCCTAAAAGCACAGGGCCCTGGGAACATAGCCACCTGCCCCTCCTTGTAACACCCCTCCCCCCACCTTGAGTACCTTGAGAAGGACAGGTAGTTCATAAGTATCAGCTGTACTGAACATTACCATGGGTAGATCTGCTGTAATGAGTAAGTAGGACTTGGTTTAACTGTGTTCAAGTAACACCTATTTATACCAATTTCCACAGTGCTTTCTCTTTGGCACATGACCCATTTATAGCGCATCCCAGCTTCTTGTATTCGTCTTACAGCAAATGTTTCTTCTCTGTTGCCGTTTGGGGTATAAGAGTGGAGAGAAACTCACAATCATTTTACCACTATCTCCATGTGATTTCTTCGGCATTTAGTGCAATAACACGTAAACAGTAACGGTCTGCTTTATTGTGACATGCAAGGAGCTAGCGGAATAATCACGGATTTCCCGTGGTGCCCCCTGGTAGGGGGGCTGCTTTCCATTTCATTAAATGGCTGCTCACATTCTGATCGTGGGCAGCTATCTGCACTTCATTAATACATTCACGAGTTAATCTACTTCGATCTTCCAGAGGTTAAAGCAACGGGTTCCGACTAGAGCCTGTTTTGCATCATTTGACCATAAATGTAATGTATTTGCTAACAGTCCCTACAATTCTGAAGGAATGCGGGGCTGGGATACCTTTATGTTTTTTGCTATGTTTGTCGCGCCTATAGTCTAAGACTTTTTTATATTCAACACTAGATTAGTCACTAATAATCAAGGTTTCACTCGGATAACAAGCCCAGCTTAAGAGGTGGGGCTGTTACATTTGAGCAGATATTCATTAAAATGCTAATTAACATTCACATTCCCTGGCTGTCTCAATACCCCTCGTGCCTCTCTCCCTTAACAACTGTGCACTTTTGGGAGAGACCTTTTAAGGTTGGTAAAATCTTCCACTGCATCTGTTGCCCATTGTTTCGCCATTATGATTATCCAGTTGGGAGCTTTGATCTGACACACCTTAACCTGAAGTCTAGTATACTCAATATATGATTGCTAAGAAGGATTGGGAGTCCACAATGTGGGAGGAGTTGGGATCTGCACTTAGGTGTAAGGATTCCAAATTATTCTGGTCCATTGTTGTAACTGGACTTAGTGGGCATACCCACGCGCTTGCCCCCAATATTGCCCCTTCAATCTGGGAAAGCCACTTTGGTGCTCTATATGACACCTCTGAGTTTGATGGCTCTCCTGTTAGTACTCTTGAACCTCAGCAATTCCAAAGCGTCAGCGGGGCTGAAGAGCGTGGATGGTTGACTATAGTCCCTACATGCCCCGCCCCAGTTGAACCCTTCACCTTGATTGAGGTTGAGACAGCTATAGGTAAATTGCTCCCTAAAAAGGCTCCAGGATTGGATAAATTGCCGGGGGATTTGTTTAGGGCACAACCTAAAATCTGGGCCCCCTACTTGGTTGTTCTATTTAATGGCATTTTGCAGGGAGACGACCTGCCCCCTACTTGGCTAGGAGCAGAAATTGTCCCTATTTGAAAAAAGGGCTGCCCACTAACCCCCTCCAATTATAGACCTATCAGCTTAATTGATACATCACAAAAGCTGATGGGGAGGGTTATCCTTGACAGGATTCTCGGGTGGATTGATGAAAATGGGATCTTGTCTATACTCCAGGCAGGCTTTATGTCCGGCACATCTACCTTAGATCAGATATTTCGCCTGCAGGTCCTGTATTGGAAAACAGCAAAAGTAGAGGGTGGCAGACTCTACCTTGTGTTTGTGGACCAGCGGGTGGCATTTGATCTGGTTCCGCGTGAAAAATTGTGGAAGGTGCTAGCAGACCTGGGACTCCCGCCATATTTATTAGCTGTTCTATCTAGGCTCCACGTAAACAACTTTGCCCAGGTCAGGTGTGGTAGGCATGGCAAACTCACAGATAATTTCCCTGTCCAAAAAGGAGTTCGCCAAGGGTGCGTGTTGGCACCCACACTATTCAGCCTCTACATTAACAGCCTTGTGGAACATTTGAATGGTGTGGTAAACAATGATGCCCCTAAATTGGCTACGGGTAGAGGGCCCGCTCTGATGTTCGCAGACGACACCCTGTTTTTGTCTAGAACATCATCGGGCATCCAAAAAAGGGTTAAAACATTTGTTTATCTGGGTGTTACTCTTACTGAGAATTTCGATTGGAACACGCAGATTGCTAAGTCCACACTTAAGTTATCCCAGCTTGCAGGGGGTATAAGCAAAGTTTTTAGGGAGTCAACTTTTAGGCCGGTGTCCCCAGCTCTAGAGATATATTGTCGCCAGGCTAGAACGGCAGCAATTTACGGGGCTGAACTTTGGGGGCACAAGCAGATAATGAACCTTAAAAAGGTAGAGCAGTCTTTTGTGAGAAACCTAGTTGGGTTACCGCCTAGCACGCCTTTGATCCCTCTTAGACTTGATCTTGGCATGGTCCCAATAGAGGAGATCATAAGTGCAAGACCAATTATGTACTGGAAGAGGTTGTGGTCAGTCCCCGAACTGGCCGCTTACAGAGCGGAATTTTCTGAGATTTGGTCTCTTCTTATATACAAAAAGATCCCGTGGCTTCAGCACATTCGTGCTGTTAGTACCCGGTTAGGTCTGTTGGAACTGTGGGAAACCCCTGAGACTTATTGCCTAGGGATATCAAAGAATGAACTCCTTTGTCATATACGTATGCAGAACGTTCAAACGCTATCGAGCTCTGCAACATTGGGTAGGTTGACATCTGAGTTCCTCCTAGTTAAATCAGAATCCAAAACTGAGGAATTCTTGGTTTTAATTGAACCCCCGCTTGCTCGAAAGCTATATCTCCAGCTAAGGCATGGCACTCTACCTATTAGGTCTTTTAAATCTAAATGGCTAAAGCCTAATAACGAAGTTTGCCCTGCATGTAGTTATAAAAATGAGAATGTAACTCATATATTGTTTTTCTGTCCTGCCTATTCTGCAATTAGAAAATGTTGGCTGATTCCTATTTGTAAGAATTTGGGACTCTTGCATTTTACACAGGTCTGCAGGATACTGACCTATGATACCCATCCTCCCATTGTGTTTGCGGTTTCTCGTTATTTACTCAGTATGTGGCGTAGGAGGCAAACCTTTCTAACCTAATTGTTGTACTTATTGCTTTTATTTCTCGTATCCTGATAACTTGTAGTTTAATTCTCTTTTAACATTTTATGACTATTTATTGTTTTATTGTTCGTGCTGATGTATTTTATGTGCACTTTTATGGTCCTTTGACCGAAATAAAGTTATCAATGAATATATGATTGTGTTACAGTCTGAATACTATTATATGAGCTTCTAAGATGGACATCATTCTCCTCTAATATCGTCTATTTTACTATTAAAAAAATGCAATAAATTTTGTGTTAAAAAAAAATGATTATGCAGTTTGGTAGACCTGCTGTCATACTTTTCATAGGGTCCTATGAGCGAGACCTGCAATTGCTTCATCTGATGGTACATTTGCAACCAGGGCTTCCAGCTGATTGCAGAAAGAACTGAGACAACTGTATAACTTATGGGCTTCTTGTTATTTTGGGGAGGAGAGAAAATCAATCTCCTTGTCACATGACCCACACTGCATACCTTCCAACCACTGGGGAGCTGTGATGTCTTATACACAAGGATTTCCATGTGGGCTAATACGGTTTATTCCAAGTTCCTTTTTAAGATCTTGATTCCTGAAGCACGGGCTCAGCTTCTGTAGTTTTATTACAAGAGCAGACCTAAGGAGTTGCCTGCAAGACTCCCATAAAAGCAGGACTCTACCACTGGGACCCTGGTAAGGGCGTTTTCAATTTTTTCTATATCTACCCTCAATGTAAAATGATGACAGTCATGGTAAGCGTCAGGATACAATGCAAACAGATGTGATCCAGTATCCCCTGCAAGCACTGTGTGACTATCTGATACACCATAATCCCAGATTAAAACTGAAAAGTAAAACCAGTTACCTTCAGCGATCTGCAACGTGGATCATAGGAACTTACACTTTCCTCTACAGGTTCCAGAATGTTTTTTTAGAATGAGACCAACACGTTGCACAACAGGGAGTAATTTCAGCAGAGGCAAAATCCATTTATGATATTGTTGACATTTCTGCTTGCACCTGCATTTCAAGCTCTTTATGAAACTCCTTAGCCTTGGGGGTGGGTGACCAGAAGAGCTGCCCTTAAGTAACCTGGTGTAGAGACTACCTTTTCAGATTCAAGCTGTGCCCCAGGTCTAGAACCAGGGCCTGGAAAGAGCTAGCTGAAAAAACGCACAGCATTAAGTTTCATGAGTGGGTTCAAAACCTCAATCCCCATCTCACCAAGACACTCAGTGATAAGGCAATTCAATTCCTGGACCTGCTCATTACCTTAGAGAATGGACATCTCCACACGACTACTTATAAAAAAGCGACTGATTAACAGCCTCCTCAGTTTTAAGTCATCACCCCAAGACCCTCAGGGAAAACCTTCCATACATCCAGTTTTTGAGGGTACGACATAACTGTAGCAGCGTCCAAGAATATGATGCCCAAGCAAACTCTCTTTCTGTGAATCTACACAACCCCAGGAAGGTGGCGAGGTAGCGCGCTAGGAACAACAACCGGTGGACACTCCTCGAGACAAGGAAGAAACAACCTAGTGACTTGATTACCTGTGTCAAGACTTTCACCCCAATGTCAAATAAAATCAAAAAGATCATCAAACACAATTGGAGGATCCTAAATTCCGGTTCTCTTAACCTTGACCAACCATGCTTCCCCTTTAAACGAACCAAGAATGTATGTGATCAACTGGTCAATCCCAGACCATGGGCCAAAAGGAAACCACAGGACACAACTCTACGGAACCTATCTCCAGGGTCCGGCAATTTCACCTGTGGCATTTGTAGTGCCTGTTCTTCTACTCAACACACCGAAACCCTGCACCGGAACGGCTTTACGTGGGATCAGCATACACACACTAACTAACACTAAGAACTGTGTCTACCTGATCACCTGCCCATGCTCTCTAAGGTATGTTGGAATGACGACCCGACCAGTGAAGATGAGGATAAGATAACACAAAAGTACTATCAGACGTGGCTGGACGGCCACAGGAATGACGAATCATTTCATTGAAAAAGGCAACACCTGTGATGAAATCCAATGGACAATACTGGAGGCAAACCAGTCATGGAGCAGTGCTTCCCTACTACACTGTGAACAACGGTGGGTACACCGTCTTCATACACATGAACGGGGGCCTCAACAATGAGATACCCTGGGTGGAGCTCTGACCTACTCAGCTTGCTCAACCTAGTAGTCATAACCGCTGGACTCAATGTCACCCTTTGGGCCTCTATTGATTATGTCTTCGATGGGCAGCAGAGGACGCTTCTTTCTCTTTCCTTTTGCCCACTGGCAGTGCCACCATGCTTCAAATTAATCTAATTCCCATGGCAAAGAGTTTTGCAACTCGTATTACATGTCTAAGGCCCTCTTTCTCTGTGAATACATATGACACCACATTTGCCATACTGACTGGTTACATGCCTCTAGAGGCTGTGACCTGCACCTGTACACACAGACGCACTACGCGCGCCTGGCATTTGTTATTGCTATGACGACCAGCATTCCCCACAGCACACTTACGAGCAGGTCCTGGGGAGAGGGTTCCTCCGATACACATGCGCACCGCATGCTCTCTTGTGACGCATGAGCACTTTGATAAAGCATGACTGGATGTTCAGGAAGAGGGATACTCCCTAGCTCAAATTGCCTTCAGTATATCAGGTCGTTGTCGCCATGGCCTCTCACTGCAGGCAGGCATACGGCGGGATAGGTGGAATCGAGCTGGCACCCACGCTAAACCGTGAGTAAGCGGGCTGGTTTTTGGAACAATGGAAACTGAAAAGTAAGTTTCATTGTACGATGTGTAATAAACTGCTTCAGTCTCTCATGTATGTGTCTCACTTTGTTTTGCACCCTCTATAGCCTGGTAAGGTGCTGGCGTCCTACGTTGCCTAGCCTCTGGGGCATTTCTTCTCATATTGTTGAGGTAAGGACAGCATACCTGAGCCGCCATTTTTCAGCGGGGCGCAGCAGCATGTTTGACAAGGGCTGTGTCATTATTCTTGTCTTTTTATAAAAAAATGTATGCACGGGCACCAGTGCGGCTTCAAGATCATGAGAGACCTCCGGATGACTCTTCATAAGGCACGGGTTTGTCTCTCTGATTTGCTATGTACTTGACCTGCGATATGCAGGTATTTGCCCCCAACATCGGGCACCTCCAGATTTGGCTCGACGCCCATTGCGGTTGACTCCAAGGGTGCAGGCGGGGCTGCACATACAACGGCCATGCTTTCTGGCATTGCGTGTGTTTGGCCAGTCGCCATACTCGGTTGAGACACCGCTGCGACTTTGACATCAAGGGCACCACTTTGACCCCATCTGTCTCGTGTTCTTTGACTGAATGTGCGAAGCTTCTGCGTATCCTGTTGGGGCACATTATGGACGCCTCACACACTTGCCTGGTGCAAGTCTATAATATTTCTTTAGTCCACTCATGTCATGCTCTTTCTCACCTTACAATCGATCAGACCAGCTTTCACTCAGATGTTTCAGTCCAAGACTTTTATGGCGGGACATATGAGTGGAAATTCTTACTTCAATAAGGTGTCAGTCCTGGTTTGATAGCATTTTCCAGTTCAATGACAAGTCCATACAGTTATTGCTTAGACCTTTTTGAGTGTTTTTGCTGTGTACATGTATGCTGCATTTTTACCCATCCTTCTCTGGCGCTATCAGGTCAGATGACCATGACTTCTCAGAGAGTTTCTATTTTAACTCAACTGCACGACTGAGAAATACAGTGCACGCCTGTGAGACAAGCACACACTTGGCCCCTGGCATCCATTGCTCACTCAGAAGCATGCTTTTCGCACTGAAAGCAATTTTTACAACAACTTGTCCATCTGTTCATTAATGTGCACAATTCCATCACTGAAATGAAAATCGCACTACATTTCTTGTTTAGTAGAAAGGCATTATAGTAAGTCATGGCTGGTGCTCCTAATTAGCTATTGATCGCTTCGTACTACAGAGGATTTTCCTCTCAGGAGCTTCTGGTGCAACATAATTTTTTTAATCTCAAAACACTTCTTCACTCCTGGAAGATTTCACAATATGAATTAGGTGATAAACCACCAGAAAGCGAGCAGGAGTTTTTAAACCAAGCTATAGGCTTTCAACAAAATTCACAACACCGAACACAAATACTGCAAGGCTATTGTTCTTCTGCCCTTCCAATGCAAGGGCTATCTCCTGAGAAGGGTGAATTAGGTGTTCCCTCCATCAAAAAGTATTGATTTTAAAGAGGAGGCAAGGAGCCAGCACAATAACTACAGACATACCACAAATCACAATATAATATTGGTGTTGCCTGATGATCCCCTTCAGACGTCGCACGTTACTGCCTTCATACCACCCTTCCAGGCGTGTGGTGTTTTTGTAGCATATGCACGAAAATAACGCATTTCACCGTTTACTGAAAGAGCAAGGCCCTTTTCCACCTATTAAGTGTACAGTACAACATAATCATAGGGACTGCGCAACAAAGCAGTCACAATGTCAGGCGCAGAGAGCAAACAATCAAAATGCACATCATATTTAACCTTCTGCCTTTCTCCAGGTTAATTGGCATTCCACACTCGATTACACGGTCCAGCTCTATCGTGAGATACAAGCAACCTCAATGTATGCTTTTTTGCATGTGCGCTTTAGTTATAGAAATAACGTCCAGCAATGCTAGCCGGACTTAGCACACATCTAATTAAAAAATAGAATTTCACACCGCTGTCAAAAACAACAATCAGGCCTGCATAATGCTCAATGTGCTGCACCACGTGCAGTGTCTGGAAATGGGCCGCGACAAGGCCCACTGAGGCAGCGCAATGCAGGCTGAAACAATGGCATAACGAGGCAGATGTCTCTCTCCTTCTGAAGAGCATGAGGCCTGCAAAGATAGTGCATGTAAAGCCCAACCACAACAAATATAGCTGCACTTGGTTCAAAAAGTACACAACCCCACACCTATCAGCACATGTATTTCATACAGGGAATCCTGCCTGCCAACTATAGCAACTGGCTGAATTTAATGATCAAATGAGCCAGATAATCAAACAAGGTTAATTAATTTGCCTAGCTTTAAAGGGCGCATGCTAATTCTGCTGAAGTTCTGAGTAAAATTGATGTTCGGGCTGTCGTCTCCCCTCTAACACCCCCTCTCCCCCACACACACACATGCACAGACACAAACTGTCCATAACGCTTTACCATAACACACATTAAATTAAATTCAACAGCCAATGTACCTCACTCATAGCCTTCCACCGTAACAAACCCCACCCCTGCAGCCCAGCCCCCTCCAATGGATTACAGATTCAGCGCCTTTGTATGTGAAAGGCCACTGTGCGCTATCTATGGTGCCCTACTTTCAAACGAGAAAGCTGCTATTTGCTGCATATTGAATGAAGTGATCAAGAAGCGCAAGTATTTCTGGGATGTAATTACCAGGTTGTGGTAAAATTGCACGGTCCGTGTTACATTTTTCTGAAGATTGTAATAATCAAGCTCCTGGCCTCTATGCATGCCTGCTTAAATACCTCTTCCCTTTCTGGTGTGCTTCGGAGTTGGAGCACACCATTGCAAACTCAAAATGCATCAATAAAATTGAACTGAGGAGCCTATTCACTGCTCCCTGGTTATATTAAGTCATATTTTATTATAAGGTACTTCAAAAGATTAACAAACACCACATATGGTCTATTGACGCTATACAAAGGTTTGTTGTGGTCAGGTGCACTTGCTGTGCATTAAAGCGCAAAAAGGCAGCATTCACATGTTTTCCTAAAACAGAGTTACCCGTGGGTATACTGCAAGAATAGTGAGGGCCCCACCCCCTTTTAGATGGAATTCCCATCAGCCTTTGTGATTTGTTGGTAGGTTGGTTTCTCACTTGCCAGTTTCACCACGCCTAACTAAAGTCAGGGCCGGACTGTCCAGACCAGAATTCAGGAACTTCCTGGTGGGCTGCAAGCTGTGTGGCTTATTATGGGGCTGTATGGTCTACAATGGTGCAATAATTGCCCTATTATGGCCATAATGCACTGCAAGTGCCTGGCAAAAGTCAACAGCCCAAGTGCTCTCCCTGCAGGCGACATAAAACAATGCTACAGTACATTTACATACAACATGTGATTTTAAGGTTCTCATAACAATTGCATGAAAATGAGTTTGCTACCACTCATATATAGCGTCAACAATGCCTTTTACTCCTGTGTCAAGAGAAAAAAAATCAAGTTTTTTTTTTAAAGTAACCCTCACCCACTAACCTAGTTACTGGCAACGTGCTGCAATGCCTGAATTACAGCAGAGCAGGGTTTTTTTGTAATTCATGAGGTGTGAGTGAGTTAAAATTGCCTCAAGCTGATCCGGTCCTTGAGGATCTTTCAATCGTGGATGCCTTGGGTAGGGTTAAAATTGGTGACAGTGGATGAGATGTCTCCAACATCCTAGGTCGACATGTTCCAGCCAAATATAGATGCCTGCTGGGTCACAATGACTTTCTTCTGGACCAGGTTGCTGGGAAAAAACGGATACCTATAGCACTATGTGCCACCATGATGTCTGAATAGTGCCTTTTTTATTATATTCACCCTAGAGTATTGCAAAGATTGGTGAAAATCGTAAGTTACAAACCATGAGCACCAATATTGGATGCCTTAGCGCGCATCCAACCATTGGCTAGGTTTTAGAAAGGGAAGAAAAACGAGCTTATATCAACTTCTTGTTTTGTTTTCTTGTTAAAGTTCTCACTCATGAGTGACCTGAGAAGGAGGACCTTGGAGCGTGAGTCCGCTCAGCCGCCTGCAGAAAAAAAACAGAGAGGAAGAAGAAGGCATGGCTACCATCTGTCTCTGCTGTGTCACAATGTATTCTGTACAGTCACTGATGAAAAGGTCATACAGATATAAGAGCAAAGAGCTGTAGCCACCCGTTGAGAAGGACGGAATGCTGCGAAGGTCTGTCAAGTCTCCTTGTTGATTGCCCAAATAAATGGAGACTCCCCAAGTAGCCACAGCACATGTGAAAGGAACATGTGTATCTTTAAGAATGTCCCAGTTAGGATCTCTAACAAAGATGAAAGGTGCAGGTGAGCCTGGCTGTTCATTTGGTTATTCTTCACGAGGGTGTTAGAATTTGTCGGTCACTAATGTCTCTGACCGGGTGAGGACCATTAAAGGCAAACTCTACATTTGTTTAAAGGTTTGATTGAAGCAATTTCTTTTTTTCTTACAAAAGCAGGGATTTTCTATCAAGAACTGTTCGTGTTCTGTCAAGGGCAGCTGAGGATAGAAACACCTTTAAGCACCATTCAGCATAAAAAATCACAGCAACATTCATACAGCATGTATATTGAATATTGGACCAATCACCTAGAGGTTTAAGATGGTGTCAATGTATGGGGCCAATTTAAAGCCTGCTCATGGAGGAAAACTACTGATTTTTAATTAACAGACTCACAGGCCTTGGGTACAACGCAACAAATCAGTAGCCTTAATGGATATCTGAGGCACCAAACATCTTGTTTGGTAGCCAATGAGGGTGAAAGAGGCTGCCGGCCTTACTTCTAGCTGTAACCACTGTGGTCATTGCCGTCACCTAAGCCATATAAGAAATGGTTAATCAGTGAAATTATACCAATGCTTAGTAGATGCTATTCAACTGATTCAATATGACATTCATCTGTGTAATTCTGGCACGCCTAGAGCACAGCAGTATCAAGACAAAATACAGTCAGAAACTGACAGAAGATAGTATCAGGGACCAGACCACAGTTTTGAAAGCGTGCCATGGATAGGATTATTTAGATGGCATTTTATAAGAAAACATAAATCTGTCAATGTAAGGTATGGATTTGTTGGACCTTGCAATCAAAATCCCACCCAGGTGTCTTCAGGTGAACTTTTATATTATACGCAAGAGCATCCTTTCATTTTTGGCTGCATTATGAGTTGAACTGCTATCATTCATTCATTCACCAATTACCTAAAACATTACTAGAGAATACTGACTATAAGAGTAGTTTCCTTTTAGAAACTGGCATAAGGCTGTGTCCCATTGGCAAACTGATGAAAGTTTAAAGTGTCTAATTCCAGACTAAAGACCATGTTGACTAGCTGACAAGAGATTCCGCGCCTCCCCACATCAAGCACCGCCACAGTATTTTCATCACTCAAGGCAGAAGGTGTGCTTAGACACATTTCTACCGGCAAACAGCCACGTGATAGCTTCAGAGATTTCAAGCAACAGTGCAGCAGACCGGTAAGATGTGCGGGTTTTAGTTGGTGTTAGTTCCTATTTTCTTCAATCATCATAGCAATAAAAAACTTTGACATCCAGCATCCGGACTGAAAATGGCGGTGCAGTCTGGATCATCTTGCGCCTACCATGATTTTTTGAGGGTGATGGACTTCAGGAACAACCATGTTACCAAACTTTTCCTGAATTTCAGGAAATCCTGTTCAAGTCTGAGATGGAGCGGAAGAGAGTTTCAGGGGGTAAGCCTGTGATTGAACAGACCTCCAACAGAACCGCTTGGCTAGGAAAGTAAGTGCTTTCAATGATCTGATTGGTTTGGTTGTTTAGAGGGAAAAGGGATCTCCATTACAAGACTCTCTGGATGATGCGCCTGATTTTATTTGTCTTTGTTGTATTATCTTTAGCCGTGGAAGGCTGGAAATACAGTTAAGGTGCTCGGTTTTTTGCAAGTTAAGGATGATATAAACAGCTTAATCCTGGGACATTGCAACTTGCAGATGGTTGTAGCAACTAGACTGGTGAATATGACATTGCAGGAATCCAGTCTAGGCATTGTTATTGTCAAAAAAAATGCAAAGCAGTGTGGGCGTTGCAACAAAGGCCGGATTCCCATAGACTAGGGATAAATGGTACAAATGGAACAAAAGCCATGCTAGAATCCAATGTGACACCAAGTTCTCACACTTTCTCAGACGTCTTTCAGAGAAATGAGCCAGTTAAGTGGAAAGCTAAAAGCAACAGGGCAAATATGGAGAATCTTGGACTTTGAAGAGCTGAGTCGAGGATGTCATCCTCGTCCAGTCTTTGCTATGAGAGAACCAATACGCTGTGGTGTCACTGCAGAATCAGCGATGCCAACGGTGATCCGTGCTCAGTGACTTGACATGGCGGAGTATGATTACATACAGCATGCGAAGAACAATGCAACAGCAACACAAAATACTCTGATACATTTGTGTGAAATAAAACATTCTAGGAGGACCACAGACATTGGCAGGATGGAGCAGGGTTGTTCTTCCTATCAATGGAATTTTTTTTGTGTCTTCAATCGTACAGGTGCAATACATTTCTTTGTATCTCCTATCCTACCAGGCATAAATCCAAGATGACCCGTGTGATAGGACTGCACCAGCACTAGCGAAGGATAGTCAAGGGTGACTAACCCTGAGTGCCAGCAGGTACTCTACGATGGCAGTGACACAGTAAGGCCAGGTTCCAGAGCCCGACGTTAACTACCAGAGTAAAGCACTGCAATAAACTAACAAGCACTAGAATCTAAACACATGCGGAAGACTGTATTCTGGAGACTAGGCCAAGGCATACTTTTTGTACATTCTGTCATTGTCAACAATTGTAGAGTACCCCTTTGAGCTCATTGCATGTACCATGCTCTGGCTCTTGGCCGAGTTATGCAGATTACATGGAAATACACAGACTGTTGACTATCAATAACAGTACAATAAACCATAGGAATGAAGCACAATTCCCAAGGCACCATGGGAAAAAGAACCAGGAAGAGAGGAACTGTAGTGAACCTGTGTCCCTGCAGAGGTCGGTAATTCACTGCACCTGCTCCGGCATCTTGTTTTGTTATTCATTTTCCTGCTGGCAGCAGCTGCTAATTAAGAATCCCCAATTCAGCTATTTTTTTGCTATTTCCAGTGATCTGGTGTAGGAGCGCTCTTACTTTGTTTGGTTTTAATTGCTTTGTTTTTAGTGGGTGGTAGCACCTGCGTAATTTCGCCCAAATCACAGGCCTCGATGTGTGTCCCTGAGTCATCAAGTGAGAGAAGTTGCGAAGACTCGACAATGGATCTATGCACCAGACGCTCCCCCGCCAGACACCCTTCCCTCCACACAGCCCAGGAAACTCCAAACATTGCAAAGAAAGCAGCAGCATTCGAATGATGGTTCCAATGGTGATCCATTGAAAAAACCAAACGCTTCAAGAAGTGGCTCCCAAGTCAGAATTATTATTCGTCTTCAGCTGCAAAGATTGATTTGCACTCACCCCAAAAAATCCTGTGAACAATACGTGTTGTAATGGACGAGAAATCCTGCTGAGGTGGAAAATAACCATAACAAAAACACTGCCTTTCCTAACTCCTGTGCCAAAAGGTATAAACTCTGTCTCAAAAACTGTGGCAGGTGAAATTACAAAAATAAAAATACTGTGCCGTGGAATATATCCCTTGGCATTCCTGTACAAGAGATAATTCCAATGCGGAGCTCCACGCCATCAGGCGTGAGAAGGCTCTTTCGTTTAAGCCGAGGAGCATCGCCCCTCTAACCAAAATGCCCCAAAAAAGCCCCCGAGATTAAAAATAAAATGGTTAAAAAAAGTTCTTTATTACCATTTCATTTTTCATCCACACGTCCCAAACTGAGTGTCAGGACAGGGTGGGGCCTGCTCAGTGACAGCAGTAGAGAGGAGGGTGGGCTACCTGGGCACTTCAAAGTGCACATGTCTCTTTGACCGGCTGCCTTGCGATGGCCAGCCAGACATGCGCACTTTGAAACCTCTAATCCATTTGTCTTATGACAGCTGGGTTAGACCAAGCCCTGGCCTCCAGTGCCCTCAGGAGTGCCGAGAGAGGCCAATCCCTCCAATCCTGGCGCTGCTCTCATGCTGATTAACAGCATGAGAGCAGCACAAGAATTATTTGAGGCAGTTCAATCAATCAATCAATCTATTTGTAGAGCGCGCTATTTACCCGTGAGGGTCTCAAGGCGCTGAAGCGGGGGAGGAGGGAGGGGTGGAAGCTTCGCTACTGTTTGAAGAGCCAGGTCTTGAGGAGTCTTCTGAAGGCTAGTAGGTCTTTGGTCTGTCGTAGGTGGGTAAAAAGGGTGTTCCAGGCCTTGGCGGCGAGGTAGGAGAAGGATCTGCTGCCTGAGGTTGTTCGTTGGATGCGGGGGACGGCAGCGAGGGCGAGGCTGGCGGCGAGGGGTGTGGAAGCTGAGTCTGCTGTTCAGGTAGGCTGGTCCGGCGTTGTGGAGTGCTTTGTGTGCGTGGGTGAGGAGTTTGAAGGTGATCCTCTTGTCGACGGGCAGCCAGTGTAGGTATCTCAGGTGGGGGGTGATGTGGCTGTGGCGGGGGACGTTGATGATCAGTCGGGCGGAGGCATTTTGGATGTGCTGTAGTCGTCGTAGGTGTTTGGCTGGGATTCCGGCGTAGAGTGCGTTGCCATAGTCCAGCCTGCTGCTGACGGGGGCCTGTGTCACCGTTCTTCTTGTTTCGGTCGGGATCCACTTGCAGATCCTGCGGAGCATGCGGAGGGTGTTGTAGCTGGAGCAGGAGACGACGTTGACCTGTTTGGACATGGAGAGGGAGGAGTCGAGGATGAATCCAAGATTGCGTGCGTGGTCGGTGGGTGTCGGTGCTGTCCCCAGAGTGGTTGGCCAGCAGGAATCGTCCCAGGCTGAGGGGTTGGGTCCGAGGATGAGGACCTCCGTCTTGTCCGAGTTCAGTTTCAGACGGCTGCTCCTCATCCAGTCGGCGATGGCCTTCATTCCATCGTGAATGTTGGTTTTGGCGGTGCATGGGTCCTTGGTGAGGCTGAGGATGAGCTGAGTGTCGTCAGCGTAGGAGATGATGTTGAGGTTGTGGTGGCGGGCCACTTGTGCGAGGGGGGCCATGTAGGTGTTGAACAGCGTCGGGCTGAGGGTGGAGCCCTGGGGGATGCTGCAGATGATGTCCGTGGCTTCGGATCGGAAAGGTGGAAGGCGGACGCTCTGGGATCTGTCGGAGAGGAAGGATGTGGTCCAGTCGAGGGCCTTCTCTTGGATACCGGCTTCTTGGAGGCGTGTTTTTAGAGTGCGATGGCAGACCGTGTCGAAGGCGGCCGAGAGGTCCTGGAGGATGAGGGCAGATGTTTCGCCGTTGTCTAATTGGCGCCTGATGTCGTCTGTGGCGGCGATGAGGGCAGTCTCGGTGCTGTGGTTTCATCTGAAACCGGATTGGGACGGGTCCAGGATGTTGTTGTCTTCGAGGTGGCGGGTCAGTTGCATGTTGACGATTTTCTCGATGACCTTTGCCGGGAACGGGAGCAGGGAGATGGGCCGGAAGTTCTTGAGGTCCTTGGGGTCCACTTTGGGCTTTTTGAGGAGGGCGTTGATTTCGGCGTGCTTCCAGCTTTCCGGGAATGTCGCTGTTTCGAAGGAGATGTTGATGATCTTCCGTAGTTGGGGTGCGATGGCTGCGTCTGCCTTGTTAAATATGTGGTGTGGGCTCGGGTCTGTCAGGGATCCTGAGTGGATGGAGTTCATGACCTTGCGTGTCTCGACTTTGCTGACGTTGGACCAGGAGGTCAGGCGGTTGGTGCTGTTGGTGTTAGGGAGAGGGGTGGAGTCTGGCGTCGTCGGGTCGGTCATGGTGCTGAAGTTTTGGTGGATGCCGGCGATCTTGCGGTGGAAGAAGATGGCCAGTGAGTCACACGGTTCCTGTGATGGCGGGATGTCGTTGGTGTTGACGCTGGGGTTGGAGAGTTCTTTTACAATGCGGAAGAGCTCTTTGCTGTCGTGTGCGTTGTTATCCAGGCGGTCTTTGGAGGAGGATCTCTTGGCTGATCTGATGAGGTGGTGGTGTCTGCGGGTGGCGTCCTTGAGGGCTGCGTGGTTGTTGGAGGGTTTCTTCAGTGGCGCGAGGGTGTTGGCACAGTCGTTGATCCACTGTCTGAGGTTGCGAGCTGCGGCGTCTGGGTTGGTGGGGTCGGTGGGTGGGTTCTTGGAGAGGGTGGTGATCAGCTGATCTTCGGTGACTTTGCTCCAGCAGCGGCGAGACAGCTGTTGGGTGCGATGGTGCGTGGTTGGTTTTTTGAAGGTGAAGTGAATGCAGCGGTGGTCAGTCCAGTGGGGTTCGGTTGTGTGGTCGAAGGTGACGTGAGTGCTTGTGGAGAAGATGGCGTCCAGCGTGTGGCCCGCGGCATGGGTGGGCGCGGTGACGAGTTGTCTGAGGCCGAGGTTGGCGAGGTTGTCGATCAGAGTGGAGGAGTTGGCGTCGTTGTTCTCGAGGTGGAAGTTCAGGTCCCTGAGGAGGATGTAGTCCGTGAAGGCAAGTGCGTGGGTGCTGGCGAGGTCGGCGATGGAGTCGCTGAAGCGGGCCCGGGGTCCGCGGTGGTCTGTAGATGAGAGTTCCTTTGAGAGTGGTGTTGGGGTCAGTGTGGATCCGGAAGTGCAGGTGTTCAGCTGTGTTGAGGGAGTCGCCTGCGTGGGTGGTGACCTTGATGGTGGCCTTGTGGACGATGGCTATTCCTCCTCCGATGTCGTTCCCGCCTTCCCTGCGGGTGATCTTGTATCGGTCTGGGATGGCTACGGCGATGTCTGGTGCAGAGGAATTGTTCCACCACGTCTCGGTCAGGAAGGCTACGTCCGGGCCTGTGTTGTCGAGCAGGTCCCAGAGCTCGATGGCATGTTTGCGTGCGGAGCGGGTGTTGAGGAGTATGCAGCGGAGGTGGTTGGGTCTGGTTCTTGGTGGTTTGATGGTTCTGTCGCAGGTGAATCGGCAGCAGCGGCAGAAGAAGGGTCCGTGGGTGTGTTTCCGGGCGGCCTGGTTGCAGCGTTGGTCTCGGACGGTGTTGAGAGCGTGGAGGGAGTCAGCGTCGTAGCTGAGTCTGGGTCGGGTGCGGTGGGGGGCGCAGGGGCCAGGGGTTCTGGCGCTGGGCGCGATCCAGGCGCGGACGGGCACAGACGGGCTTGCCTTAGGTGCACCAGCAGCGCGCCAGCAGCAACCCCGCTGAGGGCGGCCGCATAGCGGCTTCCATATGAGGGGATGTGGGAGGGAGGAGCAGCTGGGAGGTGGGAGCGGGGTGGCGAATGGGATTGCAGGTGGGCGAGCGGCGGGAAAAACGGGCACAGGGGAAAAATACAAGATTAGGCAAAAACAATGCAGGCAGAGCCATGCAGCAGCGTGGGGAGCGACCTGCCTGCGAGCTAGGGAGTTGTTGAGGGTCGCGCACTGGAGGGAGAGACAAGGAGATGCAAACCAGACCGGAGCGTGTGGGACGTTCGTGCAGGTAAGTATGTTTTTATTTATTTTCTTTATTTAATGTGTCCCCCACCCACCACCCATTTGCCAGTGGCTAATCTGCACAGCACACTGTCCTATCAGTTATCCTGACAATGTGTAGCAATCTGGTAATGCACTTGATTGAGCTTTTGGGATGTGCCACTACCGATTGTATGAGTTTCCACTATTTGCTACCAATGGCCTGAGCCCTGCAAGAATGTGACGATATAGACGTGGCGATATAGACGAATGAGACAATATAGATGAAAGTGACGATATAGACCAATGTGACGATATAGACGTGCAATAAATCTGCACACAAGTGATCTCGAGAGGAAATTTTGACATAGTCAGTGTCTGGTCCTACAATCTGCATAGAGCTCAATCCCCAAGCCTGCTGGAGAAACAGCAGATGGGATGCTGACCCCACTGGTAGGCTAGTGTTGTAGTCATGACATATGTGGAATCTTGCAGTTGAGATTCCATTAGGAATGTTGATGTGGGGATACTTTCATTGTCAGTCGAGAGCTGGGGCTGGCGTGGGGAAGTCACGCCATGGCCAGCTGAATAAAGCTGGATGAACTTTTATTACAAGAGATAGCAGTTTTTTAAAACATACTCCTGCGAGGAGTTCAGTGGTTCATAACATACACATGAGAGAGCTTCCGTTAGAAGGTTACCCCAGTTGGAGGCCCTTTGGCCACAGGGATATGGGACACACGGCCACGGTATGCATTCATGGAGTTGGCAAACTTAGCGTGGCTTGGTTGGTGAGGCTGATATTGCCTAAGGAATGGTAGGAGGGGAGAGATATATGGACAAACAAATAAGGCATTTTTTTAACCGAAGGATGTCAGATAGTCTGTACTCAATTTTGCTACAAGAACTGGAATTTAAATTGGTATTTAGGACAGAGTTTACAATTAAGAAAACAGCACTTGATCCCCCTACCAGCTGAATATGCCTCATTGTCACGGACAGATACAGAGGTTCATAATTTAATACATCTACAGGCAAACATTTCCCGAAAAAAGATTTTATGGCAAATATTTATTTGGTAAACCATTTTTAGGTCTCGCCTGAGCCAGCGCATGCGGTGGTCTGGCAAGGCATTTAGTGAGTGGGCTTTTGAAATTCGACCACAAGCTTTTACTTGTGGCCTAAAGCTTGCGGTTACGCGCGTGCTTAGCTGCCATCTGGCTTTTCTCACGGCACCCTTACAGTCAGGCGCCATCTGGCTTTCCTCTTGCTTGCTTTCCAAAGCGCCTCGCCCTGCCCCTCCCCACTACAACTTTTAGGCAAATGAAAGCTGCCAACATTTCTACCCAAATCACTTTAGAAGTAGAGAATCACCAGGGCAGCGTTTGTTAAAGCTGGTTGCTTACTGACTCCTACATCCTTTGGTATTCCCACTTTAAGCCTCTGTCTTAAATGTAAATTCCAACACAAGCTCCTGTGGCATTTCTCACAAGATTTTCTTTGTAGAACTAAATGTCTTGAGAAAATAGCAGAACGGCATTGACTTCCGAGGTTGTAAGACACCGCACTACAAAAACCTCCGCACATTGCTGTTGAAAAAATATAAAGGATATCAAATTAGAGAGAGTGGGGTCGTGGAGGTGGTTGTCAATGAAGTTAACTTACTACGAAACCATGATTGATGAATTGGCTTGAATATTAAGATATCACGTCTGATGCCTACGGAACTTGAGCGATTTAGGATCACAGGAGCGGATAGTGTCCATTTCTCTCCATGTTAGGCTGTAAGCCGTACCTTCCCAATCATTTGCCTGCATTAGCTATATGTACAGCACAAGGAGGTCCTATTGCCACAAAGGACTGTTGCCTCCTGTAGCCTAAATAACTTTTAGCTGGCACTAAAGCTTACAATTAGGGAAGAGCCAGCTCACTGTCCGTGCTCTGTCAGTAATACACAGTGTCTTATAGTATGTGTACAATTCAAGCTGAGCCACACAGTAACAATATAAAATGCGGAAATAAAACAATTTTCCCTCATTGTTTTAGTAACCTGCTTCTATTTACGGTCTATGCTTATGATAGTACTTTTAATACAGCTGTAAAGCATCCGAAAGCTGCCCTCAGCACAGCTTCTTTACAGAGTAGAACATTCTGCATGTGAACGTGCACCAGTTTTGTCTTTATGTGATGCTGGAGGACACCATAGATCATAGAGGTGCTGGCATGCTGGAAAATAATAGCATTATTACCAGTGCCAGTTGGCATAGTGTATCTTGTACATTTACTATTCAAGTATGGTTTCTACTTCTACAAAAGCTATTATTCATATAACCTTGTATCGGGTTCAATTTATGTTGTGACAAGTATGGTGTTGCTATGTACGTACTGCTAAAACGCTTTACACATTAAATATCAGCATTGATTATTCACTCTTGCACATTTGGAGGGAGTTCTTTATCACTGTAACTAGCAAACCCACAGCATCACTCAGCAACACCACAGCATCACACAGCAACACCACAGCATCACTCGGCGCAACTACAACATCATTCTGAGCCAGCACAGCATCACTCAGCACAACTACAGTATCACTCAGCGCTACCACAGCATCACTCAACGCCACCACAGCATCACTCAGCACAACCAGAGAAGTACTCAGCACGACCACAGCATCACTCAGTGCCACAACAGCATCACTCAGCGCCACCAAAGCATCACTTGTTAAAATAAACGGGTATACCCAAACAAGTCACTGGGACCTGGGTGGCAATAAGTACAAAAAGGGAGTGGTCCCAGGATGAATGCAATTAGTATAGTGAGTAAAGAAAAAGAAGGAACAGTAAACAAGTGTAGAAAGAAAGTATCTCTGTTATTTAATCACAAAGTACTGCATCTAAAATCAGCACACATAGCAACAAATGTACCAATCAACACATCATAGTGATTAAATAACAAAGATACTTTCTTTCTACACTTGTTTACTGTTCCTACTTTTTCTTTACTCACTATACTAATTGCATTCATCCTGGGACCACTCCCTTTTTGAACCAAAGCATCACTCAGCACCACCACAGCATCACTCAAAACCACCACAGCATTAATCAGCACACAACAATATCACTCAGGACCACCACAGCATCACTCGGCACCACCACCGCAGCAATCAGCGACACCACATCATCACTCCGGGCCAAAAATGCATCACTAAACAAAACCAAAGGATCGCTCAGCACCACCACAGCATCACTCAACACCACCACAACATCACTCAGGGACAAAACAATATCACTCAGCGCTGGATTGGTGTCACTACAACGCATGCTTTTACATCGCATGCCTTTACAACGCGGTTTTTACCACGCAGTTAATTACAACGCATAATGCTTTTAGGCGCTGGATAGTGAATTATTTAATTTACTATTCCAACTCCAGTCCCCGTGGATAGCAGGGAAGGTGTTGGATAGTAAATTAAATATATTCCCTATCCTAGAGCGCCCCCCAGCGCAATGCGTTGTAATGGTATGCGTTGTAATGGTTGCGATGTAATGGTAGTGCGTTGTAAAAAATGCTTTGTAAGTGATGTTCCCCCTCAGCGCTACCACAGCCTCAGTCAGCACCACCACAGCGTCACTCACATCACCACAGCATCACTCAGGGCCAGAACAGCAGCACTCAACACCACCACAACATCAGTCAGCACCACCACATCATCACTCAGCACCACCACAGCATCACTCAGGGCCACCTCAGCATCACTCACCTTCACCACAACATCACTCAGCAGCACCACAGCATCAGGAACACAACAGCATCACTCAGTACCACCACAGCATCAGTCAACAACTGCACATCATCAATCAGCATGAACTCAGCATCAGTCAACACCACCACAGCATCACTCAAGGCCAGCACAGGAGCACTCAATGCCACCACAGCATCAGTCAGCACCACCACAGCGTCACTAACAATTACCACAGCATCACTCAGGACCACAACAGCATCACACAGCACCATCACATCATCACTCAGCATCACCACACCATCACTCATGGCCAGCACAGGATCACTCACCTTTACCACAGCATCACTCAGCACCACCACAGCATCACTTGGGGACACCACAGCATCACCCAGTACCACCACAGCATCGCTTTGCGCTACCACAGCATCACGCTGAAGCGCCACAGCATCAAACAGCATCCCCACAGCATCAGTCAGCTTTACCACAGCATCACTCAGGGCCACAACAGCATCACTCAGGGCAAGCACAGCATCATTCAACGCCACCGCTGCATAACTCAGGGCCAGCACATCATCACTCAACAACACCACAACATCACTCAGTGCTTCTTACACTTTTTTATTACATCTTCTCAACATGCTGCACAGCAGCCACACTTCTCTACAGCACAGCTTAGAAACATTGGCAAAGTCAATAGCTCTACCTAAACACTTATAAGGCCCCCAATGCATAGCCAAATGTTTAGTTATCCAGCACAATCTCCTTCATTAAACAACATCAAGTGTTGCATGACTAATCACTTATAAGGTCCCAAAAGCGAGACCTATTGGCTATGCCAATTCTTGTTGAAGGAGAGTTCACAATTAATCTGTTGTGCAGCTTTTATCCCGCAAATAACTTAATTTTGAAGCTGGTGAAGTAGTCAACTTTAAAAAAACGATCTGAATTTGGTGAAGTCCAGCTTTGCTAATTTTGTATACTCCTGCACACGATGGGGAAAAAACAAGAAAGGATAGAGGAGAAAAAAAGAAAGCATCACATTGACCAATACTGGAAGGCAGCTTTTGAAGATAGGAAAACTAAGAGGCTGTTAATATTCATGTTGTTCATTACAAGAATGGTCAAGCCAGTGGGGAAAAACTCAAGAGTGATCTAAATAAACCGGAAACTTAGATAAAGATAAAAAGGGATTGGACTGGGTCATTGAATGATCAGAACAAAAGCTGCACAGACCACGGGTAAAGCAACGGCTAACAATAAAGTACTGTTTTTAGGGCTCGCCTATCCCACTCCGCAAGGAATGGATAGAGGAGAATTTTAGTGGGCAAAATAAGTTCTCAAACCATCGGGCGGATTTCCGACAGTTCACGTGAACACAAGGATGTGCTTTTCCCTCGCTCCCGAGCTGCCTGCCTCCGAGAGCTTCACTTCAAAGGGCTCCCCCGCCCACTGCTTCACACTTCACGGCCGCCAGGCCGTGTCTCCCATTTCTCCTCCCCCGCCCACTGCTTCACACTTCACGGCACCAGGCCGTGTCTCGCATTTCTCCTCCCCCCTCCCCACAGCAATGCCAAGAGCTTGTTACACTTACATAGTCCCCCAACAGGTGTTTATCGCATTTACAAAGACCAGGTTCCTCCCCTAGACATAGCTAACCATCCCCTGCATTCCACATGGGCGTGAATGCCAAAGAGACTGAGCAGAGATCAGACAAAAATAGATATTTCTCGCTCTGAATAGTTAATGCTCCTCGTACAGCGTGCGTGATGGCCCCTCCTTCCGTGTTCCTCCTGGTCGGTCATCGTAGACAACAGGAGTAGTATTTTAATCTTTCACACTGCAAGTTTGTTTGCAATTCTGAACAGCTGTTCGGAACTCTTCGCGCACATTCGTCTTCATTAGCACGATGCCCGCTTCACCCCACATGTTGAGCATCTGTTGAAGGAACCGTTCCGTCATGACCACACCCATTAACATTAGGCCCCAGCACTGGCGGTAAATCGTGGCAGCATGGATGAGGTTAAGTGGGATGAAAAAACTGGGCGGTCTCATAAAGGGGCGTGGGCAATGTACTTAAGGGCGTGGTTTAAAATCACGTAAACTACAAATCTGTGCTTAGCATAGTGTGCCACCCGACTTGTATTTTGCTATTTATGTCATTGCATTCAGAAATATGATATAACAAGTAATATCATGCCTACAAGTCAGTATTATTGGCATTGTCAATAGTTGTTAGTTGCGTAACATAAATAAGCAGCAACTATGGCTTGTTTTAAACAGCTGAGAAACTAACTTTGGAATTGCTTCAGAGTCTTCGAGCTTTCGACCTTTGCAGCAAAGATGCTTTGTTCTTGGGAGCAGTCTAACGTTTCTCCCTTCTGAAGTGTTTTCAAGCTGTCACGTGACCCCTAAATTCGGGAATAACTCACCCTGATAGAAAGCAGTGACAAACACGTTTACAGGTTCCACAGACGGATAAAGCTAGCATCAACAAGCCTTTTGACAGATGTTGAATAGAGCTAGGCAGTTTTGGAATATAAGAAGTTCTGGCCAAATTTGGATGCGTCTTGAAATGGAAAATCTCAATACCTCAAAATCAGAGCTTGAAGGTCGAATTGTTGAAATGAGAATGTGGCCAATTATCACTACATTCCAATTTTAACTTACTTCGACATTCCTTTGTTATGGCTTTCATTGCATTTGTGGCAGTTATGAGGTCGACGTATCTACCTCTGATATACCTATGTCTCCAAATAGCATGACATTCAGGCTTTACTTGTTTTTGCCTACAATTTATAGACCTTTGTTGCAATTGGTGTTGCAATATTTAGCAATGCCAATAGCTCAAACTTAGTTGCATTGCAAATGCTTGTTTCAATGGGTGAAGACCATTTCATACTACTAAGTAAAACAAGGACTTGAAAAAGAAACTTTACAAGATGAAGAGTTATAGGGCCAGATCACAAAACATTTTAGACTGGCGCTATTGTGTGATAAGAATATGTGTGCATAATTAAGTAGACAGGTTTTATTTGGGTTCAGAAATAACACCACAGCACAGTATTACGGTAACAAATCACAATAACAGCAACACAACAAAGCAACAACTGCACATCAAATATACAACACAACAACTCAATGCAATGCACCAAAAATACAACAAAACAGCACAACAGTACAACAATACATCAACGAAATGCAGGATATCTACGAAGCACACGAAAACAACAACACAATACAACAACAGAAAAATCACAACATTACAAATTTACAACTATTGTTAAGCGGTGTTATGTTTGTGTGTTACAGTGCTGTGGTGCCGTGCTGTGATTTTGTTTTTGTTCTGTTTTATGTTCCCCATTATGTTTTCTAGTGCTATTTTGCTTTGTATTAAGTTACTGTGTTGAGTTGTGCCCTGTAGTTACTTTATAAACATCAACAAATGCTGTTACATTTCGAATCAAAAGTACTGCAACCATTTGCCACTGCCTGGTAACAACACAACCTTTTAAGGTACTTAAAACCCTGATCAGCCTAAAACTGTGACTGATACCATGATGCTAACTTCATGTGATCCAACCTATATCGTCTTCAGCACAGATCCGTAGTTGTCCACTGGAAGCAAACAATATCTCAGAATCCATTCTGTTTGTTAGCCCCTCCCAGCCTTAACACAACTCAAAGGCCACATATGCCGAGTGCATTCCAGTCAATTGTTTTTTTGCATAAGATGCTACCTCCGTTTGGATCCAGCCATATGTAAATTAATGTTGGCCCTGGTCCACTTCAGGCTGGACTGTTCCTATTGGAGCAGGTTAAAGGCTGATGTGCATATGCATATGCCTAGTTCCAAACTGAGGTGGCATGGTGGGCGAAGCACAATGGACTGGAGTGCAGCCCTGAGCGATTGTCACTGGATGACATTATTTCAAGCATTTCACCCTTCACCTTGTTGTTACAATTGATGTCCTAATTGTGACGGGTAATCCCGTGCTCAATGCACCACTGCAACTAAAAATACTGACAAAATGAGTCTCTAAAACTTATAGACAGACGCTACTATGCGTTTATTAATATAATTTACTTCACCTCAATATTCTTGCACAGCGTGGAGCGTGCAGTAAGCCCTGAGTGCTGATGTTGTGCTATTCCACGTGCTGTTTTTATTTTTTACCCTGAGCGATTGTCACTGGATGACATTATTTCAAGCATTTCACCCTTCACCTTGTTGTTACAATTGATGTCCTAATTGTGACGGGTAATCCCGTGCTCAATGCACCACTGCAACTAAAAATACTGACAAAATGAGTCTCTAAAACTTATAGACAGACGCTACTATGCGTTTATTAATATAATTTACTTCACCTCAATATTCTTGCACAGCGTGGAGCGTGCAGTAAGCCCTGAGTGCTGATGTTGTGCTATTCCACGTGCTGTTTTTATTTTTTATTTAGCATGGCAATGTCCAGGATTATTTGATTACTGGATGGCCCTGACGGATCAGAAATGATCCAAATGCCTCTTGATTTAAAACTGCAGCTGTTACGCCTTGGCTATGTGGAAGATCTCCACAGCTGGATCAGAAAACTAACTAAAACCTCTGGTTTTATTGTGGTCTAAACACAGACTAGTCAAGGCCTGGTTGAGAGTCTCCCTGCCGCACGTGCACGATTACTGTTTTATGTAACACTACAGCCCTACAGTGCATTTATTCTTGTTCTTGTGATATATATGGGGCCCTCTGGGAGCATACTTGGAGCATACCTTGTCGAGCACTAGCTACTGAGATGATATTGAATTTAATAGAGATGTATGCCTTTATTGGTCCTGCAGGTTTTGTGAGAAGTATTGTATATGTTAAACAACTAGGGATAATATACACACACAGAGTTTTGTTCGAACTTATGTCAATTGGAGCAGTGAGCGATTTGCAACAAAAACCAACGTCTGCCGGGATAACTCTATTAATTTGTTTATGTTTGAAACTGTATGAATAAAGTTAATTTAAAAAGTCCAGAAGAGCTACTATACTGCCCTCTCTTGTCCCTGCATTCTCTCACAGCTGAATGCTGTTCATTTCACCCTGTTGAGTGACTATCACCCGAACAGATCAATTTTCATACATATCCCACCCCCAAACAACAAAGCCGGCACCAACCTATTGTGAATTTTATCGCACATACTGGAAACTGTTTCCAAAGAAGACATGTTTTAGGAAGTCCCAGGGTACCGAGTTCTTCACACTTACCGCTTTGTAGGTTCTCTTCTGTCCTGCGTGCTTCCTGATCTGTTCTCCATTCGGCCCCGTTTCCACGTGCATGGAGTAGATAATGTCAAAAAAGTCTTCCACCACAGCCACGCGCCTCAGAGACAGCTTTTCATCAATGCCTACCCCATCCTGGAAAAAGGAAGACAGTGAAAGCTGAATGGACGGCCAAGTATCAAAATACAGTATAAATATGAAAAACAGGTAGGTTGAAACAGGAATCTGGCAGCACACATTTCCAAACTTAAGGAACACATCATAGAAGGAAATACAATATATGCAGTGCTCTGTGGTTTGTACTGCTGAATATCGAACCCCCAGAATATCGGCCGACAAGAATATCATCAACACAATACTGAGGGACAAAATATCCAAAGGTAGGCGCATGTGAGGAGGTATAGATTTATTATTCTTAATTCCACTTCTACGTATCTCTAAGATATATATATATATATATATATATATATATATATATATATATATATATATATATATATATATATATATTGTCAAGGTATATATATGTGGAGTCAGGTATAAAAAAAATACATAATTATCTGTCAATATCTCAGTTTCTATATTTTCTCTTTGATATTCTGTGCCATTGATATTCTGGTTTCGATATTCAGATTGCACACCTGTTCTGAGGAATACGGTTCTATGTGCTATAAGACCTGCACAATGGAATGCAATCCTTTTGAGGGCTTCAAGAAGTATCAATATACTAAGAGGACTTTTGCTAAAGTAGTGCAGTTTTGTCGCTTACAAATGTGCCATCCTAATTGTTGACGCGTCATGCCATGAGGCGGTGTGGTTTTGTGTTTAAGTTCAGAGAAGTTTTAAGGCATGGCCAAAGTGGTCTCTGGCCCAGGGCCCCAGCCTTTCAGGGGGCCCCTGATAGAGCCAGCTCTGTTCTGCAGGGAGTCTTTCCCTGATGACCTTGAGATAGGCATAAACAAACCGTTTTCGTTTAATTTATTTTTTAATGTGGGCGATGTGTGAGAGTCTATTACAGACATTTTGCAGAGAAATGTTGTGTTTATGTTTCATGCAACATCCATAATAAAGTCTCTTTTTAGTCAAAACAGGACCTAACATATCAGAAATGAGATGGTGTCACAGAGATTATCTGCAGAAATATTAGTGAGCTGCTGCTGTGTAACAATAGTGAAAACATGTCACTATACCTGAATGTTAGATGTAAACACATTGAGAGTTTGGTTGAGTGAGATTTTGCACCCATAGTGACCTGGTCAAAGAGGGCATGAAATAGCTGAAAAGTGATTGTAAATTCAAAGCTGTTCCCAGACTGGGTCCCCCAAAATACATTTGGCCCAGGGTCCCCAACATCCTTAAGATGTCTCTGTTTGAGTTACTGACTTTAGGCATATTATCCAGTGTCTGGCAGTTCCATGAATAGTGTGTGAGTCTGGGTAAATCACGACATTTCCCAGTGCCAGATTGTCACTTGTCATTCTGTGAAGTGTAGAGACACTGTCATTTGTGAAGTATAATGTGAGTGCGTAACACCAACTGTGCACAAATACCCACGTAAAAGTATGGATCTTGTATTGTCCCAAAATGTTCCAGTAATGTGCAGTGCTCTGCTGCTTTCCAGCTATGTTTGTGATGTATAAATGCTGGGATACCCAGGGCAGTTCTTACTGCTTCCCACTTCCAAGTCTCAAACTTGGGTGGAGATTTGACCCTTCTTTCTTCTTCGATGAATCCTTATGTTTGGCAGTCCTCATCCCTTCCATGCTTCACCATTACCATCTTCTCCTGCACTGCTTAAAAACCTACATTTGCCATATATAAATACCCGCTACAGTGCATGCCCAGAGACCTTCAAGACACAACTCTTTGTCTACATTGTTATGGCTGCTGCTCCTGCTCCCTGCATATGTCAAGCACTGGCCCGACCAAATTGCTGTGCAGCAGTTACATGCAACACCTCTGCTTCCAGTGTTATGTCATAGTTTGAGTGCATTTATCAAAACCACATAAAGTGATAGAAGGAGGGTAAGCCACCGTACTCCCCTCTGGAGAATTAATCAAATCCCATAAACGGGTACGGTAGCATCAATGAAAGCGAAAGAGAAATACAAACTCTATCTTGTTACCTAACAATTCTAGGAATAGATGGGAAATCAGAGTTTTTGGGACTCCTGCTGCACTATTGAGGAAAATCATCCTTTATGGAAGAGGAAACCTCGAACACACAATAGTGTCATGCTTCATCATCGGCATCCTCTCCCCATCCCAGTAGGTAGGTACCACCAGGTGGACTCAACCTACTCGAAGACTTAAGTGGAAGGAGGGAGTTCTTGAATAAGACTAACTGGACAAAAATAGGATCCAGATTGATGCTACCGTACCCGTTTATGTGGTTTGATGTGAGTGCATTGAATCATCTTACCCTGGGTACCTAAGCGGAGCAAGAAGAGGAAAGGGATGTTGCACTGAGGTGTAAAGATATAATCAAATGCCAATGCATCCACCAAATGCTACAAAGCATTGCTATCATTCTGATGTGCGCCCTTTAAAGTCAAAAAATCAAAATGTCATACTTTGGTTAACCATTACTCCCACGGGAGTGTGAACTTCACCACAAGCTTTCTGTCAGTCCATTTCTTGAAAAGCTGAAACATCAACGAAGCCCTCCCTCTAAACCTTCAGTAGGTTGCATTTAATGTTAGCTCACATGCTTTAATGCTTGCCAGTGTGGACCAATCCGAGGAAACGGGCTTCAAAGACCATCAACACCACCCAATTTCCATTAGCACACAAATGTCAAGCTGCTATAGTGTACATCAATCTAACACATCAGCCAAACTATAACTTACATATAAAATTGGGATGACTCACTGCAGGTGCTGACTGATGTCAAGATTATAGCTATTCAAGTGCAGATAACTAGTGCTGCAGTATTATCATGACAACCATATAGAATCGGTACATTTCAGCACAGATATCTGAAACAGAGTTGCCTTTTGTTTGAGGTAGTCAAAGTCCAGAAAGGAACACGCTGCTTCCAAATGTGGTTCTCATCACCCTCCTATGATTAGGTTTTGTGTGCAGTATATCACTGGACCATAATGCTGTTGCGTCACAACCATGAGATTTAATCATGCTCACAACTGACAAAAACATCTATACTGCACATCCTATCAGAAACCTAAACGTTTATGTGGAATGAGGCGCTTTACAATCATAGTGAGTTCCTATCAAACAATGAGAAATCTGAATAAACTGTGTAGAAGGGTGGTTTAATTAGGTTATGGACATGGACCCCCTTGGCCTTCACTCTGCTGTTTGTTATGGTCTCACCAGGGTTCATGCAGAACCTAATTGGTTTAATGTGTTTCTAGCTCCCCAAGACCTTTAGCCCTAGATACTGTGTCTCACTCTGATGTAATCTGGGAGTCAATCTTATCATTATTCACTCTCCCTTGCCATGGCAGGATGGCTGTAAAAGGTGAATCTAGATTTTACAACTTCAGTCATAGCAATCATGCCATGCCATAGTATCATAACTTTTCTTTACAATTAGGGTGCCCACCTCACTCGAGGTAACTACTGACACTGTCTCCTGTCCAGGCATTTCAGCCTCAGATCATTGTATTCATGTGTGTTTGTCTTATTAGTTGTTCAGTAGAAGCACAGCAAGACTACAACACCCAGAATGCATTTTGTGATCACATAAGTTCGGGACTGTAGCTAACGTCCGTTGTGACCTGGACAGAGGCGATCACCCTATTTACAATGTAATTTACTGTGAGATGAGGCCTCTATTTATTTACCTAATTTGATCACAGTAACATATTTGGAGCATTGGAATTTGATAGTGGTATAAGGGAATAGTATAGGGCTGTTGACTGACTCCAAGGTCCTCCTCCGTGTAGTGGTCCCGGATAAGGATTCACATTCTAACAAAAGTGGTAACTGTAATGCCTTTAAGGCAACTTACTCATCAATGGGCTCCATAGGTTTTGAAAAGAGATCCTAGATTCCTAATTATTACTATTGTCCCCCCTAGGGTGAGGCCAGTACACTGCTGTGGAAAGCATTCTTTTTCTGTGGTGGAGCGCAGACTGGCTGGCCCAGAAGCACTGCAGGCGGATGCTGATTTAACTCCGACCGCCCTCTCTCCCTTAGCACAACACATGCCACATAAGGGATTTTGTAGGGTAGGAAGTGGGATTGATCAATAAATAGCATACCACAAGAGCTGTTGCTTTTCTGGCATTGTACGTAGCTGCATTCAAGTTACTGGGCAGAGGAGAATAGAGAGTGGAGGCAGAGGGCAGAACATGTACACCTAGCTGGTAGCAAAGAAGAAAGTGAGACTGATCAGCTGGCTGATGATTTGACCTATTAAACTAGGTTGACTACCAATTGGTGAAATCCCCTTGGTATAATACTTGATAGGAAGTAAGAGGTGGAAAATGGGACCGACATGTTTACAGTAAGCCATGAGGTCCATGACAGCTAGCAGTATTTGGGAATTCCAATGTGTTGGACCTGGCCTCGTAGCGTGGCCCCACTCCTCCCGCATGACGGGTCCCGGACTACCTCGACCCCTGTTCCCCGGCCAAGAGCATCACCATCCTCCCTCCACGAGTGCCGCCCCTCCGGGCCGCCCCCAGCTCTTCCCCGGTGGAACTCGACCTCCTCTCCTCAAACCCCTCGGCTGGCCCGGACCCTTTCCCGGATCACCGTCTCCGGCCCAGCCGCCATCTTGGACCCTCCACGACCAGGCCTCGTGGCCTCGGCCCGACCCCAGCCACAGACCCAGCAAAACCCCGACATCGAGGCACCGCGATCCAACCAGGGGGTAAAGAGACCACTTGACGAGTCAATGAGGGAAGGAGTTTCGATGGTCCCCCCATCCGCCTGGTTTCGATCGCCCCCAGCCTCCCTGGGCGCTGGCTCCACCCCCCTGCTGGGTGTCTGGACTCGCACATCCTGGACCCTCCGACCTCCAAGTGCGAGGGTCCGGACATCAAAGGGCACCAGACCTATAACTGGGGCAGCTCCAGAGCAAGTCGGGAGTTGTATCCTGGAGTCGAGAGACACCGAGACAAACTCATCTTCGTGAAACTATCCTTGGAGTCCTGCTGGCGCTGCCGCGGCCCATCTTCATGAAACCATCCTTGGAGCCCTGCTGGCGCTGCCGCGGCCCATCTTCGTGAAACCATCTGTGGAGTCCTGCTGGCGCTGCCGCGGCCCATCTTCGTGAAACCATCCTTGGAGCCCTGCTGGCGCTGCCGCGGCCCATCTTCGTGAGACCATCCCTGGGGTCCTGCTGGCGCTGCCGCGGCCCATACCGAAGAACCCCCCAGCTCGAGGATTGAGAGCTGTGCGCAAGATATCCCTGTACCAGACTGGTACCAAGACTGTCCCGCTACCCCCTTCCCACAAGAGACTAAGTTTAAGAGGATCCCTGAATCCTGTTCCTTCTGTATCGTTACGATAACCTGCCTAAAAGTACTGATAAAAGTGTTAAGAACCTATCCTTGTGTGGCGTCCATCTGTAGGGGGGTGGTTGCTCGGCTGTACGATCTTAGGAGAGGGCCCTCGCCTGGAGGCCTCTCCCCCTTGCTCGGCCGACCCTCAGATTTCCCTTCTGACACAGTGTCTATGTGGTGTTCAGAAGGGTCAAGTGTGAGCAGAGCCCTGGTAACTGAATCACACAGGTGTTTCTTGATGTGACTGCCACCTTAGTGGCAAGTACAAAACAGGCAAACATTAATCAAGACTTTCCCCGCCCTGTTTAAGGGCATGTCCTCATGGATGCCCAACACAGGGACCGATGGCCGCCATATTTAAGCTGAGTACTTCATAGCATCTTTAAGGACTCTAAGTCCTCCCATTGCATGCATCATGTCATTAAGTATATGTTTGTGTATGACGAATTATGATTTGCTGACATGACCTAGGAGTCAAGCCATGGATGGTGGCTACAGGGTTCCAGGGGACCCACATTCTATAGCCGACACTCACACTAGAGCTGCTTGATAGGTTTACTGAATGGGATACAGGAGTTGGTCAGTAGTGCTCAACTGTACTTGCCATAGTTCTGTAAAATGCATGTTCAACTTGAACATGAATTTGTTTAACATCACATAACATCGGTTCATAACATCATAGCCATGGAGGATAAAACCTGGGCATGAATTAAAGCAAGTGTGCATGTATGCCTGTGTGCGCATGCACGTGTTTGTGCACATGTGTGTGTGTTGCTGCTCCAGCAATTGAGACAGCAGCTTATTGCTACTAGCATCTGTTTCTCTTAAGTCTTTAAGTGCAACAGTGCCCTCTATCCACAACTAATGCATTCCAAAGCAGCCACAATGCTGGTTGGGCACAGACAAAGGCTAGCTCACCGGAACAGCCACAGCATGAGGCAGGATCTGCTGCCCTAGGATTAGTGAGGGGCCTCAGGTCTCCTTGATAACGGCTAACTATAGAAACCTGATGTCCCTGCCCTCCCAGATTCCCAAACTCTATGGAAATTAGCAAGCACCACACAACTAGCTCTTTCACATTACGTTTCTCTCCAATTCTGAGCCTTTTAGATAAAGTTTTCGACTTAAGAGAGAAAGCAGGAAGGCCTGCCTGGGCCTTCAGGTAAATACATGTATTAAGTAAAGTGGTGGCGAAAGGCCAAGCGTTCCTAGCCATGCTCCAGAGCAGAGTACTGGCTAGACACCAGCACTGGGACAGGGAATAAATAGACTGTCTCCGTGGAAGAGACAGAAGCAATAGGTCAAACACTCACTTGTCACAGACAGCAGAACCATCCCATGTTCAGCTCTCTGATCCCTTGCTCGTTGTAAAGCTATCTCTCACCTGTCACTGACAGCAGCAGCAGAGCCATGACTGAAATTTGCGTCGCCAGGATGGGGCACCCTCACTAATTCACACTAAATCTCAGTTACTCACAAACACACCTACACACACAAACAAACAGAGCAGCAACACTGGATTTGGTTTTACTTATCTTGCTTCCTCTGCTTGCAGCTCCTCCATGACAGCAATAAGACAGAAATGCAGTATTTGACACAGGAGTCAGCAAGACATGATTCCTACTCAAGGAAGAGGAACCCGACAGAGCTGCAGGGCCATAATTAACATGGGGAAGCTCTACATCAAGCAATGTACCAGCTGAAATCCCACCTCCAACAGAGGTGAGGACAAGGGTTGACATTCCAGCCTTGCTGCTCTATAGGGACTCCCCTTGCGCACAGGGATGAGCTGATTAGTGCCCTGACAGCCCAATTTGAGCAGAGAAAATGTGCTGCTGGAGGCATATGCAGTAAGGCTGCTAAATAATCTGGATTGTGCCTCTGTGAAAAGTCTGTGTTTGAATTACACTCCTCACACATGCGAATACAGACATCCATTGTAATTGCTGTCTTCTTAATCAACACTGTAGGAAGCTGGCTCTGTATATGATATTGCCACTAGTGGTAATACCGTGCACAGAATCCAGGGGTTCCGCAAAAGTGTGCAGGGCCCAATGTAAAACGCAAAGTGCTCTATTAGTGGTAGTCTAGACAAGCAGCCTTAGGCCTAACACAGAGGAGTATAAGACATTTATTGCACAATAGTACACAACAGTGATCAATCATGGACATCTAACTCAAGAAGGAGATCTAGACCAATTTTAGAAAAATATAATTTGCTGTACAAGGTCTTTGTAATCAGGTAAGTATGTTTTTAATTAAAAATACTTTCACTTTCAAAAATCGACAATTTGAAACTTTTCAATGCAGTCCAATATTATCCTATGGGGAAAACAATATTGCGGTAAAACATGTACTTATTAAACTTACAATCCCAGTCTTCAGGGTCGAGAGTCAGCAAGGGCCAGGGGTCAGGTAAGTACCAACACTGAACCCCAGCGGCACAGGGGCAGCCGGATGCAGAGGTCAAATTGGGAGTTCGACCCAATGCTTTCCAATGGAGACAGGGGGTGCCGGGAGCCACAATACCTGCAGGTAAGTAGATCGGTTGCAGGGGCAAAGCTTTGGGGGTTTGGTTAAGCACTGGGGTGCAAAGCAGGACCAAACATACACCACAGGGGATGCCGGCCTGCTCCAAGGTGCAAATTCAACGTCGGGTGCCCAATGCTTTTCAATAGGGATTCTTTTTTCAGTATAGAGGCTGCAGGCATGGTACTGGAGGAAGACCAACAACAGCAAAGGTAAGTTGGGATTTAGGGCTCAGAGGGGCACCGTCGGTTCAGCTCACCAAGGCCCAGGGGCTTCGGATGCAGGGGTGCCTACCGACATTGGAGTTTTCTTATCAGAGCCGGTTGGAGCATCTGGATTCACACTGCAGGTGCCGTCATGGAGGTCAGGAGAGGTCATCCAACACTGGAAACGAGGTCAGGATCGCTGGGGAGACTTCACTGCACAGGTGAGCAACTCAGACTCGGGCCGTGGGCGCCAGATGCATCATTGTGCTGTGGAACTCGAGTTGTCGAGTTCCCAACCCATGTACTTTCTATGGCTTCCCTGGCACTTATAATATTACGGAAATGGCCCCTAATATTGTAGGGGAATATCTGCTCATGCAATTATACCCTCACCGGTGGTATAGTGCGCCCTGCCTTAAGGCTGTGAGGCCTGCCAGAGTGGTGACTTACCTATGCCTACAGAGAGAGGCAGTGCTGTTTGGCATAGCACCCAGGAAGGGTGCCATGTCCACTTTGTTGGTTTCTCCCTCACAGGGGCATGCAGGCTGCAAGGCAGAGGCATGGTCCCAGTGAGTGGGGTCCCAGGGGATCCTCTTCAGCTCCAAGGCCTAGGTCCCCCAGGGTACCATTTACTGGGACTTACAGGAGATAGAAGTACCAATTGGGGTTTGTTTAAGGGAAGAATTTCTGGCACACCTGACCGGATTGACAAGAATCATGGCTGGACTGGCCGTAGCGGGCATCAGGTGTTTCCCTGGGAGACAGGAAGGCTGGGAGACAGTTTTGAGTGGTACTGCTATATCGGCCCCCAGTAACAGACGCAGCAGGGGGGCAGGCCTGTCAACATTGCCAGGGCTGCTTTGGGTTACCAGTCTGGCCCTGACAGGAACCCTGCCACTACATTTTAGCCGGGCCTGGTGGCACAGTGTACTAATGTGTCCACTGCAGGGGCCTGTGATCAACTTCATGGTCACAGGTTCAAATCCTGGCGGGTCCACTCAGCCTTTCATCCATCTGAGGGTGATAAAATGAGTGCCATTGAGTTGGGTAACAATAAACATCTGTTATTCAGCACCAAGATACCCAAGGGCGAACATGCGCTTTACAAATACATATGTTATTTTTATTTCAAACCACATCAAAAAGCAAAAAGGGGGGGGGGCTAACCATGCAAAAGAGGCACCTCACCACAAGCACTTTGCAAATGGATCGTCACTCATTCCCTCAGACCCTTCCTAATCCTGTCCTCATGAGCCTGGAGAGTGCTGCCCTTCACACAGGTAATGTTCATGAAAACACATGATGTTTTCGTGAACACTGCTAAATAAAATTAATAGTAGGGTAGTGACGAGGGCATTAAGTGCATTTGTCTCAGTGAGTACAGTAGCATCACACAGTGCGCAGCTGGACCCCTCTCTTCATTACAGAGCCACGAATTTCAGCACAGGAAGGCTGGGCTGCCACCTTCACAATTTTTCTTTGCAATCATATCTGAGGTAGACACATTGCAATGTATGCAATATCTGCAAGCAAATGTTTGATTTACTATGTGTGTTTCCATACTTAACTTAAACATTTCTATGCATTTACCAGTCACTATAATGCAGTGAATATTTTACGCAATACATGTACATATATCCGACTTTTTTTGTGCATTTTACATCTGAGTTTGAGGGAATTCTGCTGCTGGTATGTAGCATTGTGTTACCTAGAGGAGGTAACAGTAGTGTGGGGGCGGATGTTGATCTCTTGCTCGTGAAGTTGCACATTTGCACATGCTGCTATGGGTTCCACAGGGACCGCAACCAGCGTCACTTTGTTTCATACAGCCTGTACACACAGGAGCAGTGGTTA
This sequence comes from Lissotriton vulgaris, assembly GCF_964263255.1. Classification (NCBI taxonomy): domain Eukaryota; kingdom Metazoa; phylum Chordata; class Amphibia; order Caudata; family Salamandridae; genus Lissotriton; species Lissotriton vulgaris. Next base: position 77,531 of record NW_028249974.1, read on the forward strand.
ATTTGCAAAAACCACAGTGCAATGGCCGAAGGTATTTCACAGGAGTTCCCTGCAGCGGACACCATCCACAGCTTCTGCCACTGCTGCCAAATGTGAGTGTTACCTACTAACAAACAGGCTCAAACAAGTATGACATTTTGGACTATTCAGGTCACCTCAATCAATAGGCATTGCTTTGAACTACTCATTTTTTAACATATATTAAATGCATCACTGATGTACTCTGCTAAAAATAGAAAATCAGAGGCCTGATGTGGTAGACTTTCATAAATAGTATGTGCTGGTGTTTAGAAATAAGAGCCCTGGCACAAATTAAGCACTGCACTCGGGGTACTTTTCCATAGTGGTCAGCCTCTGGGTAGGCGGTCTACATGTGGAAACCAGAAAGGTGAGGCACCTTATTACTGAGTCCTACAGAGTGGAATACCCAGCTCCCTAAGTCTACTGAAATGAGCAATAGGCTGCTGAAACTGATATCAATCAAATGCCTACAGTTTAAATTGAGACCTCTACTGAGTTTCTTGTATTGTATTGTATTTATATAGCACTTATCACCCAGGGGTCTCTAAGCGCTTGCCTTGGGGACCCGTCCTGGCTTTTCCCTGTGAGATAGCCCCTACAGGGCATCCCCAGGGTGAAAGCCAAGCATCCCGCCGTGGGGGGCCGTTGTGGAGATT
>NW_028249975.1:0-116759 GCF_964263255.1 Lissotriton vulgaris
ACTCCAGTGCCTTCTCCTGGACTCCGACGTTGCTGAGGCGTTGTACTAGGGTACGGTGGCAGACAGTGTCGAAGGCCGCGGAGAGGTCAAGGAGGATGAGGGCCGCTGTTTCTCCGTTGTCGAGTAGCGCTCGGATGTCATCGGTGGCTGCGATCAGGGCGGTCTCGGTGCAGTGGTTGGCTCGGAAGCCAGACTGCGAGGGGTCGAGGGATCCGTTCGTTTCGAGGTAGGCGGCCAGTTGCTTGTTGACGGTCTTCTCGATGACTTTTGCTGGAAACGGGAGCAGCGAGATGGGGCGGTAGTTCTTGAGGTCGGTCGGTCGGCCGATGGCTTCTTGAGTAGGGCGCTGAGTTCGGCGTGCTTCCAGCTCTCCGGGAAGATGGCGGTGTCGAAGGAGGTGTTGATGATGTCCCGCAGGTGGGGTGCGATGACAGCGTCGGCCTTGTTGAAGACGTGGTGAGGGCAGGGGTCGGTCGGAGATCCGGAGTGGATGGAGTTCATCGTGCGGACGGTGTCTTCGGTGCTGATCGGAGTCCAGGCGCAGAGGGTGGTGGTGGGGGGTGGTGGTTCGGTCGTGGTGTTCGTCGGTAGAGAGCTGAAGCTGTTGTGTATGTCCGCGATCTTGTTGTGGAAGTAGGAGGCGAGGGAGTTGCAGAGGTCTTGCGAAGGGGTGATGCCGTTGTTTCCGGCGTTGGGGTTGGAGAGCTCTTTGACGATGTTGAAGAGTTCCTTGCTGTTGTGTGCGTTGTTGTCCAGTCGTTCCTTGAATGCAGTTTTCTTGGTGGCGTGGATGAGTTGGTGGTGTTTTCGGGTAGCGAGCTTGAGGGCAGTCATGTTGTCCGGTGTTGGGTCTCTGCGCCAGGTTCTCTCAAGGGCTCGGCAGTTCTTCTTGGAGCTCTTGAGTTCGTCGGTGAACCATGGGGCTTTCTTGCTACCGGGTCTGCTGGGCGGGGTCCTCAGGGGGGCGAGCTCGTCTGCGCAGTCGCTGATCCACTTCGTGAGGTTGGTGGCCGCCTGGCTAGGGTCCGTTGTGCTAGTGGGGGGGTTCATGTTCAGGGAGGTCGTGAGCTGGTCGGCTGTGATCTTGTTCCAGCTCCTGCGTGCAACCTGTTGCTGGTGGTGGTGGATCGTGGTCCTACCGAAGCTGAAGTGGAGGCAGCTGTGGTCCGTCCAGTGGAGTCTGGTGGCGTGGTTGAAGGCGATGTCCTTGCTGGATGAGAAGACGGGGTCGAGTGTGTGTCCGGCGTAGTGGGTGGGGGTGGTCACCAGCTGCTTGAGACCGAGGTTGGCGAGGTTGTCCAGCAGGGTGGTGGTGTTGCGGTCGTTGTTGTTCTCCAGGTGGAAGTTGAGGTCCCCGAGGAGGATGTAGTCAGCGGAGGGGAGGGCGTGCGGGCTGATGAAGTCTGCGATGTCTTCGCTGAATTGTGTGCGTTGTACCGGGGGTCTGTAGATGAGGGTGCCTCTGAGGGTGGTCTTGGGGATGATGTGGACCTGGAAGTGAAGGTGTTCGGCGGTTGTCAGGGTATCGTCGGTGTTGGTCGTGATGCAGATGGTGTTCCTGTGGACGATGGCGATGCCTCCTCCGGTGTGGTTGATGCGGTCCTTTCGGATGATAATCATTTCTTGTTGTACTTTAGATTATTCTTATTCATACAAACTAGCATTGATAATGTATGCAAACTGCATCTAAAGGAAATTCCCATTTGTGACACTTTTACATCTTGGTTCTCCAGACGGGTTACTAATGATTAGATAAAAGTTTACATTCTTGTATCAACTGAAGGTTGTCTTTCCTTTCTCATGCTCTCAGTTTCTGGCACTTGTATCCTCCTTTGTTTCATGATATGATTTTCATATAAAACCTGTTTGTAAAATACTATGGTGCAGATTTACAAGCCCCTTGCGTCACTTTTGCGCCATCGTTGTGGAGGTGTAAAAGTTGCGGCCCATTTACAACGTGACGAATCTAGGGAGATGTGTTTACGTTGTAAAGATCTGCTTGACATTATACTTGCATCAGGGATAATGTATGCAGGGTAGGCGTTTCCACGCAGGAAAGCCTCATAAAAGTGATGTAGTGAAATCCACAAGATTTCACTGCATGACATTTAGGACACCACTGCATCAAAACCTTACGCCTGCTTGAAGCAGGCATTAGGAGTGATGCAGTGTATTGGGAATAGGCCACAACACGCATTGCTAGAGTTGCGTTGTGCTTGCGTCACGACTCCGGCAATGCAAAGACTTTTCCGTCAACAGATGTGTCAGAACTTCTGACACATCTGTCAATCCTTGCGCCATGGTGCCATGTATTGTAAATACGGCGCATCCATGGTGACACAAGGGTTTTGCATGGTGGCACAGGGAAAGTGACAAATCTCCAGCGATGCATCACCTTCTTGTAAATCTGTCCCCCTATTGTTTGCTTTGCAGCACTTACTTTAAAATCGTTGCAGAGACACCTCCTTATCTGCCTCTTTGTAAATAACCATATTACAACTTCAGATTCCCTGGCTGAAAGCAATTTTTATTTAAGACCATGTAAAGTACCTAGTTGTAGCTTTTAAAATGTATAGAGATTATTATTTCCTTTTTAGGTCTGGCCTTCGAGACAACTTTAGCTGTTTAATTATATATATATATGTATATATCTGTAAACAATGCTCTTGAGCTTTCCGTGGCGCACTCTCGACTTTCCTGCTATCTGGCTTTCTGGCATCTCTTAGCTCTGCACCTCTTCTCCTCAAACATGTACCATTTCCCGACGCGTTTCGAGGCCACTCCGCCTCTTCATCATTGGGATTGGATTGGAGTGGAAACACGGTAACACTCATTACTGCCAACAACCATTTATTTAAAGTTGAGTGACTCCGCCCTAAGTGGGCGTGGCTTATTCTCTTGTCCATCAAAGCATGATGGTAATTGTAGTCCGTGGTATGAGTGTTTGAATAATCCTTGAGTAGGTCGCGTCCTTCCCATTAATTAATGTCCATATTAAGATCCTTTAGTAGGAGGGGGTCCGTGGGACAGTGCTATCATTATTGATGGATTATTGAACCTCAATCAATCAATCAATCAATCAATCAATCAATCAATCAATCAGAACACTTGTATAGCGTGCTGCTCACCCGGAAGGGTCTCAAGGCGCTTGGGGGAAGGGGGCCACTACTGCTCGAACAGCCAGGTCTTGAGTTGTCTCCTGAAGGCAAGGTGGTCCTGGGTCAGCTGAAGGTGGATGGGGAGGGAGTTCCATGTCTCGTAGCAATGCCGCATGCACCGCCACGGCCTCTTCGCGATGCAGATTTTTCCTCCACACCCGGAGATGGTGCTCCCTCACACGGCCAAGGACAGCCGTGTACCATAAATCTTTAAACAATGCTCTTGAGCTTTCCGAGGGGCATTTCGACTTTCCTGCCATCCGGCTTTCTGGCCTCTCTTAGCTCTGCACCTCTTCTCCTCAAACATGTACCATTTCCCGATGCGTTTCGAGGCCACTCCGCCTCTTCATCATGGGGACTGGAAAGGAAACACGGTAACACTCATTACTGCCAACAACCATTTATTTCAAGTTGAGTGACTCCGCCCTAATTGAGCGTGGCTTATTCTGTTGTCCATCAAAGCATGATGGTAATTGAAATCCGTGGTAAGAGTGTTTGAATAATCCTTGAGTAGGTCGCGTCCTTCCCATTAATTAATGTCCATATTAAGATCCTTTAGTAGGAGGGGGTCCGTGGGGCAGTGCTATCCTTATTGATGGATTATCGAACCTCGTAGCAATGCCGTGTGCACCGCCACGGCCTCTTCGTGATGCAGATTCTTCCTCCACACCCAGAGATGGTGCTCCCTTGCAAGGCCAAGGACAGCCGTGTCCCATAAATCTTTAAACAATGCTCTTGAGCTTTCCGAGGGGCACTCTTGACTTTCCTGCCATCCGGCTTTCTGGCCTCCCTTAGCTCTGCACCTCTTCTCCTCAAACATGCACAATTTCCCAACACGTTTCGAGGCCACACCGCCTCTTCATCATGGGGACTGGAAAGCAAACATGGTAACACTCATTACTGCCAACAACCATTTATTTCAAGTTGAGTGACTCCGCCCTAATTGGGCGTGGCTTATTCTCTTGTCCATCAAAGCATGATGGTAATTGTAGTCCGTGGTATGAGTGTTTGAATAATCCTTGAGTAGGTCGCATCCTTCCCATTAATTAATGTCCATATTAAGATCCTTTAGTAGGAGGGGGTCCGTGGGGCAGTGCTATCATTATTGATGGATTATCGAATCTCGTAGCAATGCCGCATGCACCGCCACGGCCTCTTCGCGATTAAGCATGGGCGAATTTTGCGGATCTCGCGTTCGCGAATTTTGCAGATTTGCGGATTCGCAATCCGCAAAATCCGCGAATTCCCGCGAATTTGCGGATTTTTATTTTTTTTGTGTTCGCAATTGTTTCTGCCAGTTCGCGAGGATTTGGTACTAGTTCGCAATTGCGAACTTACTTGTCGGCTCGCAACGGTCGCGACTATGTTGTTTCTACGTCTGGTTCATCATCACAGCCTCCCAGCACCCTCTGTTTTACCACTGGCACCCTCTCTTTGACCCATGCCACCCTCTGTTACATCAATGCCACCCTCTGGTTCATCATCACTGTAGAAGATGGGGGGGAAAAGCAAGCCCACCTGCCCTGCTTGAACTGACATGAATTAATTTGGGGTTAGTTTATTAACAACACCTGCCCTGCCCCAACTGACAATAATGAATTAGGGGCTAATTAATGTGGCACTGAAAGAATTTAAAGTTCCAGCCTGGCACCTGCTTGTCTGCTCCTTTAGCTGTAAATCAGGACCTTTGTGGCATACAGTTAAGGTCAGAGCAGGGTCACACAATAGTTGCAAGCAGGCAACCGAATTCTGGAGGGCCCCCTCAGGAAGCACTACAAAGAATCGTTACAAATCATGAGGTTGACCTTTTGCACCTGCTCATTGCTTTTGCTTTTGCTGAAATCGTTTTTCGGTTTTTTTCGCGCTATTCGCGGGGCGCGGCGTCGTGCGAAACCGACCGCGGAAGCCGCCAATTCGTGCGAATTAGCATTTTATTTTTTTGCGGCTTGTTGTTTCGCGAGTTTTTTTGCAGTATTCGCGAGCCGCTTGCAGCGCAACACGCGAATTTACCCCAAGGTCGAGTACGGGCGCGGCCATTTTGTTTGCGTGACGTATTTCCGTTTCCGCCCGCTATGTATAATCTCGCGCAGTAAGCGCATTGCGAGTAGAGGTTCGCACGAGATCGCGCGGGAAATCTAGAGGTTCGCACGAGATCGCGAGGAAAATCTCGCGCGAACTTACTTTTGCGCTCGTGAACGGGCGCCGGCCATCTTGTTTTTCATTCATTTCCTGTGTCTGGGCATGGTGTTTAATCCTCTTAGTATCTTTGCCATCCTTTGCTTGTTTTCAGTTTTTTTTTTACGATTTTGCTTCTTATCTATCCCTCTCTTTTCCTAGCTGTATATTTTTGTCTTTTCTGCTATTTTTCTTTACTTTTAAACTACTTTTTTAAACTCTTTTCTTTTCTTCTTCCCTATCCTATTCTTTCTTAATTTTCTACTTCTTCCTACCTTACCTGCCCAGACCATGGTCAAGCCAGGCGCCGTGAAGCTGCCCAGGCACTTGAGGGCCGCAGCGGCGGCGGGGAGTAGTGCTGGACCCAGTGGCAGGACAGCATGCGGGAGATTGAGGGGGGAGCAGGTGACGCGACGGGAGATCTTCAGCCCGGAGGAAGTGGGCGCGCTGGTCTACTTCGTCCAGCGCCGCCTGCCCAGGACCATCGCGGGAGGCGGCAGGATCGCGGCCGGCGGCTACAACATGCGGGAGCGCCGGAAGCGGTGGGAGAAGGTGTGCTGGGCCATATCCCACCTCTACGGGGTCCAGCGCACCTACAGCCAGGTCACCCATCGCTGGACGGACCTCCTGGACCGCGAGCGCGACCTGCTGGACCAGCTCGGCTTGGAGATCCCCGGGCTTGGTGAGTAGTAGTAGCCATTTAATCACTCACTACTATGATGTTTTCTCCTGCTCTGTGTTGTTGTATTGCAAATATTTGTTTTTTACATGGAGCAAGCCAATAATGCCGCTGATGACGATTACATTGTAGTTAAATTATATTTCAAAATCTTCTGTGCATTTCAGGTGCACTGCTCTCCTTCTCAGTGGCGTTGCTACTATGCTTATTTGTTTTCTATTTCGTGGTCTCATTGGCCTGAGTAACTATTATGTATGAGTGTACTTTACAGAACTGCGTAATGCTAGACACTAGGGGGCAGATTACATTTACAAGCCCCTTGCGCCACGTTTACGTTGCCTTGCGTGACGCAACAGCGGCGTAAACGTGCCGCATCCCTGCGAGTCATTTACAGCATGACGCATCTAGGGAGATGCGTCACGTTATAAAGCCATGGGCCTGCACCACAATGGGTGCGTTCCTAGTACGCAGGGTGGGCGGTCCAGCGGCTGTGCGCCTCGCAAAATTGCCTGCGTGAAATGTACAAGATTTAACGCAGGCACTTCTGCGACGCTGCTACGTCAATTCAATTCCTTATGTCTGCTCGAAGCAGGCGAAAGGACTGACACAGCATGTTAAGTATTGGGTGGCCCTGAGCATTACTGGAGTTGCATTGCGTTGGCGACGTGACTCCAGCGATGCGCCGCTCTTACGTGACGAGATGCCTCACGCAAGTGCCTACCCTTGCGCCAGGGCGCGCCGCATTGTAAATGAGGCACATCTGCCGTGTCGCAAGGGTAGTTTTGCGTGACGCATTTCATCTGGCGCATCTCTGGAGATGCGCCAGAACGCGTAAGTAAGTATGCCCCTAAGGGGCAGAATTGCAATTACCGTCGCATCCCTGCAAAGTAGCAGGGATGCGCCATTAATTGTGCGGTCCGCTACCACCACCAAACATGGTGCGCCGTATTTGCAATGCGGCGCACCATGGGCCCAAAACGTCACCGAAGCTTTACTGCTGGAGTTGCGTCGCAACGATGGCGCAGCTCCATCAATGCTCTGGGGTACCCTATCTCCCCAATGCTGGGTCAAGCCGTACGTCTGCTTCAAGCAGGTGCAGGGTTTGTGTGACGCATCATTGTCCTAAAGGTGACTGATTGATATTTTGTAGATTTCCCTCAGCCACTATTAGGATGTGTTCCAGCGCAGGAATGCCCTCCCTTGCGCCGGAACGCCCCCTGATGGCGCAGGGCTTTATAACGGGATCCATCTCCCAAATGCGTCACGTTGTTATAATATTATACGCCGCACCATGGCGCCCTTTTTTGTTTAGCTGCTGCGTCACAAAAGTCACGCAAGAACGGCGCAAAAGAGCCGCAAGGGCTTAAATCTGCCCCTTCCTTTGTAACCCTGACAATAAGAAAAATAGTGGCGGTGGATTGATAGTTTGACTATTTAAATGACTGGTAATGTAGCAGGCAACTGTTAGTGTTGTCACTGATCTGACTGAAATCACAATGGAGTTTGTCTGTCACTTTGCGTCTTGCCTGCGGACTGCTGCCTGCCAGTCCTAGGTGAACGTTTCAGTACTTTGTTTAGTGAGTTACGTGACTTTCGAAGTCACAGGTCCGCAAATAAATGAAAAGTAACCATAATCAATATAATTTCGCAGAAATATTTTGTTATTGTTCTTTTGAAATGTTTGATTTGGTTGACATTGACAAGCAACAATCATCCATGTTTTCTGTTCTTTCTTTCATGTTGTACGTCAGCTCCCCCCAGGGGCGAGAGGAGGACACAGGAGCAGCAGGTGGCGGATGCTGTTCATCAACAGGGCCAGGATCGGGCAGGCGAGGGCTCCTCTGCTGGCCCCAGTAAGTTTTCATTTTAGACTAGTACCTATTTTTCCTAGCGTTCCTCATTTGACTTTTTTCAAAATTGTCTTTGCTCTTCTTGTAGACTGTATCTAAATTCTTATCCTGCCTCTACTATGACTCCCTGTGGTATTACTAGATTATTCTTATTAGTCTGTCTGTGTAGCTAACTAAGATTGCACGGTTGGCGAAACTCCCATGATTCTAGTCAGCAATAGCTCTATCAACTTAGTGCAGTCCTCTGGGATTGTCCATAATGTCTTTTGAAGTGTTCTATCTGGACTCATGCTTGCAAAAATTGCAAAACCTTTCGCTCAGTCACTCTAGTCTGGACCAAAAAACACAGATTGTATTTAAGTTTAAAAGCTTTATTAAAAGTAAACACATTTATTAAAATGAAGTCATAATAAAACTAAACGTTTAACTGATAATGGAAAAGTGGTTAGTGCTGACGATTAATTGAAGACATTTCTTGTGGTCGAGCCGAGCTCTCACCTGGTTTCAACTTGATCTTGTTGTTAGAAGTCCATCTTCTGTCTGTGTGGAGAAAAATGGTGCGTGTTAAAAAAACAGCCTTCATCAGTTGTGCCAAAAAGTGCAGCAAGACAACCTTCCCTGGAAAAAGGGACATTTTTTTTAACTTTAACGTAGACAGTCACAAATTACATTGTTTTCACATGTCTTCATTCCTAGACCAAATACTAGTGACTAGTGAGTGCTTTATTCTAACATTCTTAAATGTACTTTGTAGGTGGAACATCTGGTGGCGGGGCCAGTGTGGAGGTGGTGGTGCTCGACACGGAGGCGGAGGGCGATTCTTCAGGGGAGGAGGCGGCGGCGGCAGCTGTGAGAGTTGAGACGGTGGTGGTGGCGGCCAGAGGTAAGCTCTTATATATTCCTTACTTATTGAGATTGAAGACTAGCTGGGAAGGCAAGAATATGAGATGCATGGCTGGGTGAATGATGAAGCAATGATGGGTGGAAGGACAACAGCCTGGGTGGGTGACACAGAAACTGTATGTGTCCATATACCTGGATCATGCTACTATCTGACTCTTAGATAGCATATGTGTATCTAGAGCAGGGGTACTCCTAGTACGGCCCGCGGGCCGGTGGTGGCCCGGCAAGCCTTCCTTGGCGGTGCGCAGACCTTGCAGACAATCACTGCCCCCCTGGCCCCCACAGAGCAGAGGCTTTTTTGTATTTCACCTGTTAGCGCCCCTGCATCTCCACTCTGACAATCACTGCTCCCCCGGCCCCCACAGAGCAGAGTGGAGATGCAAGGCCACAAAGAGGTGAAATAGAACAAAGCCTCTGCTCTGTGGGGCCGGGCAAGCAGTGATTGTCAGGGTGGAGAAGCAGGGGCGCTAAAACAAACAAAGCCTCAATAATATGTTAATGGTCTTTTAAAGACCTGTTAAGTACTTTGGTGTTGTTGTCTGTGTGTGCGCGTTGAGGAAGCGGTCTCAACCCGGGCTGAAGGCTGACACAGATAGACACACACACAGTGAGATGACAGAGGGGGAGGGAGAGGGAGGGCAGGAGGGAGAGAGAGATGGAGGGAGGGCAGGAGGGAGAGCAGGAGGGAGAGAGATGTATGTAAATGCTGGGTCTGGTGGCTCAGTGGATGAGGGCATCTGCTGCAGGGACCTGTGTGCAACCTCATGGTCACAAGTTATCGTTTTGCTTTAGCCCCGCCCCCTCTGACTCCGCCCCCACCAGTGCGGCCCTCGGCCCCAAACTACACTGTAAATGTAGCCCCTGAGAGAAAGTTTGTGAGTACCCATGATCTAGAGAGAGTAGACGGTCAGTGGATGAACTAAGTGTAACTTTGAAGAGCATGTAACACTGCACCCGCACGTCCGTTCCAGTGTAGGAAAGGCAAGGAAAAGAACTTTTAATTTTGTCCAAATACTACCATAAATAGTAGCAGTAGTTTGTATTGCAAGCACTGCATAGATCCGGTTATTATGGTGGCCACTCCCTACCTCTCTTAATAAGTTTAGTAGTACTCAGTCATTCATGTGTGGATGTATCACTGGTCACTCAATAAAAAGCAAAGCACCTAAAGTCATCCCATATATAAGCAAAAACATCCCATGTGAAGTGATAGATAATCAGATTATTTATCTTCTTCAATTTTCCATTTCTAGTACTCATTTCCACTGTAGGGTGAAAGTTAAATTAATTAAGCAGTAGCCCTTGAGTTGTAACAGAGTATTCTCAGTGCCACCCGTAATAGAAAAGTAAGAGCTTCACCACCTGCATGTACTGGACGGGTGCAGTAACGCAACGGCAACGCAAGTCTAGGTCACTCCTCATGGCGTGCGTCTCTTTTTCTCGGGTGCAAGTTTACCGCGCTGGCATTATGCCGGGTTGCAGAAAATAACGTACCAATTTTCCAAAACAAGAGATAAGAAGAAGAATAAGACTGGTGTACTTTCATAGTCGACTCCAATGGAAGTCCACAGTGCTCGTAGAATTTGTTCCTTAAACTCCCACTAATGTTAGAGCAAGGATGAAGAAGTGTGAGGTTAGATAGATACTGGCCTCAATAGTTATGTAATGCGCTTGCAAGTTGCTAGTTGTACTGCAGCACAAATTTCTGCTGAATGATTGAGTTAATGTTAAAGAGCATTGGTTACAGACTATGTCTTTCTTTCTTCATATAGGTTCTCCTTCCAAACGAACAAGGAGGAAGGAGCTGGCTAGAGCGGCCCGGCAACGGAGGATCGAGGCCACTGTTGCGGAATATCGGCGGCTGGTGGCCCTGGAGGACGTGGAAAGTGTGCAGTCGACAACTACAACAACGTCGTCTGCATCGGCCTCCGTGGCCCCACGGGCTGCCACCCAGCACAGTGGTCCACCCAGACTGAGCCGGGCTGCCAAAGGCAAACGCCACCGCCAGGCAGCAAGGCCAACAGCTGCCTCTCACAGGCATTGCACCTGCAAGGCAGTGAAGGCACGCCTGCGCCGCACTACCCTGATGGTGTCCCGCCTTCAGCAGGAGCTCGCCTTGCTCCGCGAGGAGCATGATGCCCTGGCCCAAAAAGTTAACAGCATCCACCCATAGTGTCCCTTGCCCCTTTTTTAGAGACTTTTGGGGGGTGGGAATTGGGAGTTGGGTTTTTGGGGACTTTTGAAGGACAATCGTTGGGGTTAGGGAGGGTCTTGCGGGAGATTATTTTGTTAGGGATATAAATATACTTTTTCAAACTTTATCTGAGCATACCTGTTTTTTACTGCTTGCCTGGTGGGTGGGGGTTTAACGTTGACTGTTTTCCTGAAAGTTTAGTTCCATTTTCTTCCTTTAAGTGTAAATGCCCAAATGTTTTCAACACTAAGTGCCTCTCACAGACTAAGTGAAGTGTATCCAAGAGTCCTAGGACTTTAGTAGTACTACCTTCAGTCTCTCGTCTCTCGTACTAATACTCCATTATACCCCCAAACCACCAAACGCTTATCTTACCTGTAATTTGTGTTTGAAAGTAGGGCTAGACCCAGGGCTGGCTCCACGGGAAACACCGAATAACGTTGGCAATCTTGGTCGGATAAAATTTCCTCATAGCGGTGGTACTAGTGGTGTGACACAGTGGCAGTTGCATGCCTATGAAAAAAAAGAAAATGAAATCTGGTTTGTCCTCCTGAGCAATTCAACGGTACAACTGAGAATATAGCAGGTGACAGAAGTACAGTAGAGCAGTGCCACATTGTAGCCTAACAAATGGTAAAGTATAACTACTAATTCGGTTGAAGTTCTTTCACATTAGCAATGGTTCTTTGTCAAGCAGAGTAAGAATATATCCTCGGATTTCTTCACCAGCCTGTTGCTATCACCTTATCCTCCCCACCCAGCAAGTGTGTGGATTTATTGCTGTAATAATAATGTAGTCACACATCAATCAAAACCACACAGCCCGGGGGAAGAGGGTTAGGGTTTGAAAAATGGATGGGTACGGGGGTTTTTGGGAAAGGTTTTGGGAGACAAGAAAAAATAGCACAGCATAGACAAACTATTGTGAACATAAACAAATCTTTGGGTACAAACCTATCCATCAATCTTTGAAAGTGCATGCACTACTGCATGCATGTCAGTGAAAAGTAAGTAGTACATTCGACAACTGTGGAAAGAAAGAATGCGACAGTACAGGGACTGTGTGGAATTATTGATAACGATATTCAACATAAGGTCTCTGTAGCCAGATACCCGAGAGCCTTGCTGGTCACTATAAATCCATTCACAACAACACTCAATGGGGTTGGTCTGGAAGGTGTCAGGTTTACTCCCCGTGATCCAGTCGATGCAAATATGGTTCCACCTCCAAATGTCACCAACACCCAGAAGTGTAAACACAGGGTGTTCGAGCCATTAGGCGGGGGAGAAAAATAACAAACTAAAATAAAAAATGTGGGATGGGTAAAGGTAGGGTCAGCAGGGAAAGGATACCTGTAACAGAAGACAAGACAGGCATCAGTGAAGTGCTGTCCTAACATACAAGGGTACTCTCATATAGTCTCACTAAATAACCAAGGAAGTAGACAAGTACCTGAGCACCAAGAAAACATGACCTTGGATAGGAAATACTATAGCCCTTCTGCCACAATCTGTGAGGAAGGCCTAAGAAACACATAAACATATAGTTAACGAACACACTCCTGTCGCACCAAACACACTCGCGTTATACTAAGACATCAAACCCACTACTCACAACATACCACAAACTTGGTAGAGGACTCAATGTACAAAGGGGGTTCCAAATAGTCAAAGCAAAGATGTATGGTCCAACAAAAAGGAAGAGGGAAACGGTAGTGTGTAGGAAGCAAGAACTACAACACTGCGCTCTCTAAGTAATGACCCAGTAGAGAATCTTTGGTGAAGGTCAAACAGAAAAACGTAGTTGCGACCACCACTGAATTCTGCCAACAACACACCCCACGGTGCACTACACAAAGAGAACTGGGGTAGCCTGTAGTTACCTCACTACATGCCCAGTTATGGAGGTCCTTTGAAATACACAGTTATACAACGGAGACGCGTAGTTGTCCTTACTACCGCGCTCCGTTTTAATAGTACAAAAACGATCCCCGATGTGAACGCTAACACGTGGTATAGACCGCCACTGTGCTCCGCCACACACAATTCAACCAAACAGGAATTCATCAAAGGTAGAATTCTGTTAGAAAACAGTCACAGAACCTCCCTTAACAATCCGTTCAGGCAGTAATCAGCTGACCGCACCGGCGGCCGAAGAGTTTAGAGCGGCTTTACCTGAAGACGCGTGAAGTCCGTCTACCGCCAAGGACAGAACACGGAAGCGCTCCCCACTGAGCCTCAGGGGGGGGGGGGAACCGGGGAAGGTGATAGTCCACAGGAGACACGATAGAAAAGCATGCAGAGCGTCCGCTCTCATGCCGGTGCAGAACAGAAACCAGAATAACGCGCAACAGGAAGCGCGTCTGTTCCCCAGATAAACTTCCTGCAAGTCTCCCGCCTACTCATGGGAAATGTAGTTTCATAGTACGGTAGGCGCTTAGGGGCTGCGTAACCTGACAGAAGGTATAGTAGATAGAAAAGGAGAAATTGCTTTTTTTCTAGGTGTCCCCTCACTCACCAGGGTTGCCCCTTGGTGACATGCTTCATCATTGGGGCCATCCCAGTCCTCTACGGCCTGGGGCGTGCTGCGACTTGCGAATTACGTAGGAGCACTTACAAATGACTATGTGTGGTGCAGATGTGATAGTGGAGTGGACTAAGTGATGTGTTAAGGGATCAATTTAGAAGCCTAGAGAGAGCCAAGAAATGCAGTCACAGTCAGAGAAAAAGGCAAGGGATACTGTATCTATGTGGTTGTAGTGGTCCTGTTGGAAGTGGTAAGTAAGTTGCCTGCAGAAAAAAAATCCTCCTATTAGCGGCACTCCTCCATTGCAGCCGACGCTTCGTCCATCGATGTTGGTCACCAGAAGACACCCTGTAAAAAAAAGCACAGCATAGACAAACAATTGAACATAAACAATTCTTTGGGTACAAACCTATCCATCAATCTTTGAAAGTGCATGCACTACTGCATGCATGTCAGTGAAAAGTAAGTAGTACATTCGACAACTGTGGAAGAAAGAATGCAACAGTAAAGGGCCTATGTGTAAATTATTGATAACGATATTCAACATAAGGTCTCTGTAGCCAGATACCCGAGAGCCTTGCTGGTCACTATAAATCCATTCACAACAACACTCAGTGGGGTTGGTCTGGAAGGTATAGTAGATAGAAAAGGAGAAATTGCTTTTTTTCTAGGTGTCCCCTCACTCACCAGGGTTGCCCCTTGGTGACATGCTTCATCATTGGGGCCATCCCAGTCCTCTACGGCCTGGGGCGTGCTGCGACTTGCGAATTACGTAGGAGCACTTACAAATGACTATGTGTGGTGCAGATGTGATAGTGGAGTGGACTAAGTGATGTGTTAAGGGATCAATGTAGAAGCCGAGAGAGAGCCAAGAAATGCAGTCACAGTCAGAGAAAAAGGCAAGGGATACTGTATCTATGTGGTTGTAGTGGTCCTGTTGGAAGTGGTAAGTAAGTTGCCTGCAGAAAAAAAATCCTCCTATTAGCGGCACTCCTCCATTGCAGCCGACGCCTCGTCCATCGATGTTGGTCACCAGAAGACACCCTGTCCACTGCCTGCCTGATGCTGAATTGTGGCTCGCTACTGTGAAGCCTGACTCCATCCTTTTTTCCCCATTGCAGAGACTGAAACCCGGCCTGTAATTATTCAACGAAAAACAGGAAGTGATATAATATTACAACACCACTGATAAATAAATATAAGGTATGTAGGCTGTGGAGTGCAAAAAGTCACAATTTGATTTTCCTAGTAGACAGTACAATATTTTTGAAAGTGCGTACTCTGAGTCACCTTTTGAAGGATAAATAAGTATGGGCAAATTAATGTAGCGGATCTTGCCCCTCAAGCTAGGTGTACTGTAAACTGTGTTTTAGAACAAAATTAGATCTTCCTAGCAGTGCTCCCACCCAGACCCTTACTAAAGCCAGTCGCAAAAATGTAGAAGACCCCCAATCAAATCTCAAAAAACGAGGCCTAGCAGAAAACTGGTGACAAAACTTACTTTGGAAGTAAAAGTAGGCCGAAGTACCCCCTTCCTAATTACCCATTACCCACCGTGGATTGCATTCAAACCACTTGCAAGCAACCAAGCAAAAGTAGCCATAGCCAGCATCGCTCCAAGACTCGAAATCCCCCCCACTCAAACACATGCAATAGAAATACTGCTAACCCTAACGAACCCTAAGTTAAGAATAGTGGCAAAGGCTTTCTTTAACTATGCCAAATCCCCCCTTTCCCACCATGGATTTTCTTCAAATGACTTGCAACCAAAATTACACATTCTCACGAGTGCTCTAAGACCCCAGAACTCAGTTGGAAAAATCTAGAACACCCCGAAACACATGCAATCCTGCTGCTAGGGCTAACCCTAACGAACCCTAAGTTACAAAAAGTGCCAAAACTAAAGGCTTTTCCGCGCGGATTTTGTCCCAACCACTTCTACCCGGTATTACACCTTCCCAGGAATGCCCCAAGACCCGTCACAACCCACCCGCCAAGAAGCATAACACCCCCAAACAGGCCAAAAGCAAAATCTCATACTTGCAATATTTCTGGGCCTTCGGTCCAAACGCGCTGCGTAGCTAGGCCATAAGTAGGGGTTGGCACGACGGATTTCCTGAAAAGCAAATGCAATCAAGATTAGAGTGTCCCAGCAGTGCTCCCAGACCACGAAACTCACCCACAAACACCAGGAAGCCCCCCAAACAGGCCCCCGAAAACGCTACATAGAGCAAAATGTCAGAAATAGCCCAAAAAAAAATCGGCCTGGATTTTGTCCCAACCACTTCTACCCGGTATTAGACCTTCCCAGGAATGCCCCAAGACCCGGCAACCCACCCGCCAAGAAGCATAACACCCCCAAACAGGCCAAAAGCAAAATCTCATACTTGCAATATTTCTGGGCCTTCGGTCCAAACGCGCTGCGTAGCTAGGCCATAAGTCGGGGTTGGCACGACGGATTTCCTGAAAAGCAAATGCAATCAAGATTAGAGTGTCCCAGCAATGCTCCCAGACCACGAAACTCACCCACAAACAGACGGAACCCCCCCTAAGAGCACCTCAAAGGCAAGCAAGTCATCAAAAACACAAAATTTTTTCCGCCTCGGATTTGGTCCAAACCACTTTTAGTGCTTCCCAGCAATGGCCCCAGACCCGTCAACTCACCTGCAAAGAGGTAGAACAACACCCCCACAAGTGCTGAGTCTTTCTTCATTGGGCGTAAACCAGCCCTCTGCTTTGATGGAAATAGGAGTCTGGAGGAGGAGGATAGAGGAGCATGTTCTTCTGAACTTGTGAACCTGAGGAATGCAGACTGCGGCACCTTCAAATAAATTAGCAAACAAGTGAAGACAGTTCTGCTGATGGGCTTGTTTTTGTGATTATCTGATTAAAGTTTGAATTATATTAACTGTGCACAACAAAGAAAGACAGACACACAGGAATAAAAGTGAATAAGGATGAAAAAGAAAGTTATTGATTCGTTGTCTCATTTTCAGGGCTCGAAGTCGGTATCACGGTCCAGGAATAAGAATAAGGCTTCGTCATCATACTCTGCGAATTCAGCCAGGGTGAGGTCAGTGTCACCTGACAGAGTAGAAATTCCCTCATCTATGTTGCTGGCCACCTCCTCTTCATCCGGCACGCTCTCTCGTACTCTGAAATCTGGTGGTATGAGGTGCTGATTCATCTTGATCATTGTTAACCTCTCCACATTTTTGGGCGAGAGGCGGCTCCGTTTGGGAGTTACAATCCCACCAGCCGCACTGAAAACCCGTTCAGAAGACACACTTGCGAGTGGGCAAGACAAGTAGTTTAAAGCCAGGTTGGTGAGCTGTGGCCACAATTCTTTTTTCCCATGCCAATACGCCAATGGGTCAGAATTAACATAGACCTCTGTGGAGTCATTCAGATAGTCCTTCACCATCGACTCAAGGTCCTCCTCCAAGGTTCCTCCACTTTGCTTAGCTCTTGCTGTGCCTCTGACCTTTTGAGAACCAAACCCACGCAGAGCTAGCCAATCCTCTTCAGCCTCCAATGTTTCTGTTGTCTTTCGTGCAGATGATCCGGTTGCCGGTGTCTTTAACGGCTGAGAGGTCACTTGTGCCACAGCCACAGGTGCAGAAGTGGATTGTTTTGACTGGGGATGGCCTGCTGATGTACTGCCATTTCCTTCAATTTCCAGCCGTTCTGTTTCAAACTTCTTGGCTGACAAGGCTAGCCAACGTTTGTACTTTGTAACATCTTCATCACCAAAAGGAAAGAATGCTCTGCCTGCCAGCGCCTTTTTGTAGCGTGGATCCAGAATAGTAGCACAAATGTAATGCTGTTCTGAGTGGATCTTTTTAAGACGTTCATCACCTTGTAGGAGCTCTAATAATTGCTCAGCCAGAAGCAAAGAGTCTTGCTTTTTGTCATCTTTTCCAAACACAGAACACACCTCCTTCAGTTGGTCCTCCAGCATGTACAACAATGGGATAGCTTTTCCCAAATTAGAGTCCTCCTTGCTGACTGCACGCGTGAAGACCTCAAAAGGACGAAGCATGCTTTCAACTATGTTCCATTGCGGCCCACCCATCCTCAGCTCCTCTATACCCTCTTTGAAGAAATATTGATCCGTATACTGCTCATACAGACGCTCAAGCATGTAGAAGGTTGAGTTCCAACGTGTTACCACCTCCTGGATGAGTGCTTTCACTGGCATTTGACATTGATATAGCATGCTCCTCAGCTGCTTCCGGGCCTTAAAAGAATGCCTGAAATGCTTGCAAATTTTTCGGCAGGTCTCCAATACACTGTACGCTGCACTGCGTTTATTACCCAAGAATTTTTGGACAACCAGGTTTATACAGTGCGCCAAACACGGCACTCTGAAATAGTAACCGTCCCTCATGGCCTTAACTATATTGGCGCCATTGTCCGTGGAAACATAACCAACCTTGCGTTTTAGTGGGGACAGACAGTTAAGGACCTTCGTGTTAAAGACATCCAAAATGTTTTCTGCTGTGTGACGTTTCTCCAAACCAAACATGGCTAGTGTTGCATGTTTCCGAGCACCTTTAGAAACAATGTTAGTGTCAACACCTGAGTTTAGCTTTGCTTTAGCCCCTGAAAAAGAGACCCAGTGTGCAGTGATGCACATGTAATCAGCGCCTGCGCCACTGGTCCACATGTCTGTTGTCAGATGTATAGTGTGAACAGCACTCTTCTGCAAAGCTGCCCCAATCACCTTCAGAACATCTTCATGTAGTGCTGGAACCGCAACTCGGGCAAAATAGAACCGGCTAGGAACCTTCCATTTAGGGCAGAGCGCTGTCACTAATTCTAGAAAACCAACCCCTTCTACAAAAGAAAAAGGGAGAAGGTCCAGAGCTAGCATTTTAGCCAGCTTAGTGTTATACAGACGGGTCATTGGGTGGTTGCGTTCATATTGCGCTTCTGTAAACAACATCTTTTTAATGTTGCCCTGGACCAATGATTTACGGGATGATGATGATCTCTTCGACCCAGTTACGCTCGCTGATGAACTTTTCCGCATTGATGTCTCACTCTCTCCCACACTCTTAGTGTGGCTCCCATGGGGTGTGCTGCTGACATGGGAACTGGGTGTAAGTGAAGTGTTTGAATCGTCTTCTTCTACCTCCTCGTCATCAGCAGATGACAAATCAACGTTTTCATTACGTGCAATTCCGGCTTTCTTGACCGCCTCTAGGTGCGGAAACCATTGGACAGCGTGCCTTCTCTCAAGATGACCTCTCTGGCCTCCGGTACCATAGTTAGAACCAAGCTTACCACGACTAAATCGAAGCTTACAAAGGCTACAAATGGCTATGTTTTCCTTTTTTGGGCAAACACTAAAGAAGTCCCAAACTGGAGACTTGAAATGTCTTCGGGGGCCGGAGGAGGTGGCGATACTGGTGGTGGTGGTCCTGCTGCTAATGACAGATGAAGTGGAGGATGTGGATTGCCGAACTTCAGTACGTTTTGCACTTTCACCACCACGAATTGAGGTCGAGGACGAGGTGGGTACCTTCTTGCGAAGAAATATGGAAGCGGTAGGTTTTGGTGTACTACTTAACTCCAAATCTAATGATTCCATTTCCATTGCCTCCTCGCCGACATCATCATCACGCTCAGCAGCTTCTCGGGATAGGGTCAAAATGTCTCTTTGCTGCATGCCCGGTGGGGCTGCAGTGACCTTTGTGATGACTGGCTCGTCGTCATCGTGAGAGGCTTCATCACCAGCAGTATCTGTCACTTCTTGTTGAGCCTCATCACACTCCATAGGTTTGAGTTTTTGGACGACCTTCCTTTTACGCTTAGGTACCGGTGTCAGATCATGGTGTGCCTCACTGTCAGACCGCAGTTGTGGTTCCCAAGACAGATCACTTGCATCAGAACGAGGTGGGCTTGAAGAAGATGTAGACACCCCCCTTGATCTTTTCCTTGCTAGGGATGTGGAAGACAATGAATGATCATCAGGAGGAGTGGCTTCCAATGATACCTCGGCTTCATTGTCGATTTCCAAATGTGCCCCTACTTCGGGAGGAACAACTATTGTGGGCACTTGTGAACCTCCATGCACCTTTGCTTGCGCATCTCCTTTTGCTGCCTCTCCTTCCACATGTACTTGGGCGTGTACTTGCACATGGTGTTGTTGTTGCGGCTGTGGTTGTTCAACACTTGTCAGATGAGTTACAACAACCTGTGTTGATTCAGGGACATTGCTGCTACTTTCTTGCGATGAGCCAACATCACTGGTCGATGGTGATTGGAGAAGTACACTGACTGCCTCTGAAGCACTCAAGGGCTTTGACTTAAGTTGGCGTGGTGGTGGAGGCACTGAACCCAATGGAGCAGGGGTGCTGCTCCCAGCTTGGTCCCCAGCAGATCCTGCTGCTGCAGGCGTACTTTTTTTTTTGCTCCCAAAAAAAGTGGCGGGTGGCACACCAGCCTCCTTGGTAACTTGCTTCTTCTGCTCCTTACTAGCAACTTTCTTGCTAGAGGAGCTACGGAGAACTTTCTTTGGGGGCGGGGCCATCTTCTTCAGAGCAGGTCAGACAGCAGGCCGCAGTTGCACGAATTGTAGAGTTGTCTGAGGCCAGACGTGACGTCGCGTGACGTTATGCTGCACACACACACCGCTGCAGGACTTCTTCCTGGCACTGGTGGTTCTCTTGAGTCTTGTGCACCTAAAAAAAATGGAAGACAGAGGAACATCAGTTCAGTTATAGAGCACAAAAAAATCGAAAAACACTGCAAAATCAGCACAATCCCAATCCATCCATGCCCTCCATAATGTTTAAATTCAAGACAACCCACAGAAAGACTAGGCCCATGCAAGAACCACTACCCCTGGGCATAAATAAAGGTTGAAAAGTAGGCAAAATGGTTGGAGGCCTAACAACAAAGCCTGCATTTAAAATGGCCACTTGCCTGCCAGCACATGGCCAGTGCCTGTAGCTGCACTCAAAATGGCCACCAGCCACATGGCATGTCCCGCCCCATGAACACCCCCAAAAATCGAAAAACACTGCAAAATCAGCACAATCCCATTCAATCCATGGCCTCCATGATGTTTAAATTCAAGACAACCCACAGAAATACTAGGCCCATGCAAGACTCACTACCCCTGGGCATAAATAAAGGTTGAAAAGTAGGCAAAATGGTTGGAGGCCTAACAACAAAGCCTGCATTCAAAATGGCCACTTGCCTGCCAGCACATGGCCAGTGCCTGTAGCTGCACTCAAAATGGCCACCAGCCACATGGCATGTCCCTCCCCATGAACACCCCCAAAAATCGAAAAACACTGGAAAATCAGCACAATCCCATTCCATCCATGGCCTCCATGATGTTTAAATTCAAGACAGCTGTAGGAGAGTAGGGTCTGCTATCCTATGGTCACCCCAAATTTTTGCTTTTTGCTTCACTGGTTTCTGACTTAATGTGGCTGTGGGCCTGCTAATCAGACCCACAGCCTGCTGTTCTCTCTCTAAATTGATGCCAATGCACTTTAGGTGCATTACGAATTGGAACTGGTTCACCTTATGAGCCCCTGTAAGAGTGCACCCTAGGTGCCCAGGGCATAGGTGTATCCAAGGCCTACCAGGGGCTGCAGCACGTATTGTGCCACCCCTGGCCTGGCCTCCATCTTTGACACAACTGGCTGATCACTCAGCTGGGGTAAGTCGGTGTAACCACCTCTTACTTAGGTACAGTATGTCTGTGCCTAACCCTAAACTGGACACATATGTTCCTATCAGCCACTCCTATGGAAGGCCTCATCAATCCTGGAGGCAGAGTGCTTGGAAATATGTGAGATGGTGCTCTGGCATGAGCTGAGCCTGTCTGCAGCTGTCGGGAACCACTCCCTAAGCTGTTCCGGGATATTGCCATACCATATACTCTTAAGTGCATTATAATCCTCGCGGTTAAATGCTATCTTTGGTTTGGCTTTATCAAAACATGTCGAGTAAGGTGTCATACGAATTGGAATACTATCCCCTCGCCAATTCTGGCGACGGGGATAGCATTCCACCCTTCTAGAGGGACACGACATGTGTGTAGCCTTAACCCCGGTTAAAGTTAAACAGAGCCTCAGCTTCACAAAATGGACGCTGCCACCACAGACACAAGTCTGGCCTCCTGCTGCTGACCGAAACTCGGCAGATGGTGGCCTGGACAAAGGGTTTCCTGCCTTGGGAGGTGCGAGCACCACCCCAGACAGGATTTTGTGTATTGGGTAGGACAGGGCTGAATAGAATCAGACATGCCCGGGGCACACAAGGTGTCCCCGTGCATAGGCCAGCCCAAACCGGTTCTGGGGCCTTCCAGCCCCAGTCCTGGCGCGGAGCTGGACAAAGGAAAGGGGGTGTAACCGCCCCCCTTCCTGGTTCCTCCCAGAGGAGGGACCTAGTAGGTGATCCACCCCCTAGATTGGAATAAGAGGGGGAGCAGTGCCATTGCACAGCAGATCATCCCGAAATCAACTTAAAACTAAGAAGAAGACTGGACTTCGACATTCTGCTGCACAGAAGACTGAAGAAGAATCTCCCTTGTGGCCAAGGAGTGACCACCCTGTGAACACAGGTACCAACCAGCAACTCGACGTCTGCTTTGCCGCCGCCTCCCGCCGGAGACCGAGCCCAGAGCCCGACAAGAACCAGACTCCCAGACCTCTCAGAGCCCGATCCACAGTCCCTGCGAAGAAGGGACCCGTGGAGGCACCGAGTGACGTGGGACCGGACCTCTTGAAAGACACTCGAAAAGCTGACTGCGCAGCTTCTGAGGCATCCTCGACGTTGTGCTTTGGGGACTGAGAACCCCCACCACCGAGCAGCCCTTGCACCGAAGATCAGCCCCCCAGCATCTCCACGATCTGCGTGGGGCCCTTTTGCACTGTGCCACTCGACGCACCATCCCGGCCACTAGCCACGCGGCCAGCGGCCATCTTGGCGACGAACCCGAAGATTTAAACAGCAGGTCTGGTTGCTCCAGACCTACCCAAGCTCCTGTGAAAAGGAGCACCCGCTCTGACCTTGCTGGTCCGAGTGAACAGCATCTTTCGACTTCTGCGTGGCTTGCATTTGCCAAGGCCTGTTTGCTCCGATCAGGTCGCCGACACCGCCAACAGCGAGAAGCCTACGTGGGACAGCTCGTGACCAACTCCTGGACGTCCTCGACCCCGGGTATCCACGTGGCTGCAGAAAGAAGCTACCCGACACCGCCTGTTTGCACCCGACATCGCCTGGTTCCAATCTGGTTCCACGGTAGTCACTGGCTAGTGACTTTGAACACTGTCCCCTCTGCTTTCAGGTCTTCAACTCTTCCGATCCACCCTTGGATCCACCGGAACTCTTCTCATCGAGCCGCCTGCAGCATCTTCAGCTCCAAGCACCATCGACCAGCGTGACGAAACCCGACACATCTTCGACCCTGTGCACCCGCTTCCTGTGGGTGAGGTAACTCAGCTCCGCCAGTGCTCCTGCACTGGTACACATCCCAAGGGCCTGTGTTTTAAGTTTCAGCTCCGTAGGTCACTCGGAAGGTTCCTAACTTTCTAACTTTGTGCTTTTTACGCACCATAGACTTTGTATTGAGAAGTGCGTGCACTTTGAACACTGCACCCGAGTCCCGTGGGCCTTTCCCGACTTAGTTAACTCCAGTCTCGAATAGCTCCAGCGATTCCCAAGGCCCTAGGCCTCTTCACTTTCCTCCTGGTATCTCTTATACCACTTATTTAGTATATGGTTTAGGTGGCCCCTAGGGCTCATCCATATTGTGCAACTTTTGTGTATTTTAAACTGTCTTGTGATTTTACGCTTGTGCTTCTGTGCTCATAAAGAGTCCAGGGGATTTTAATAGTTAATAAATCAATATATATTTTCAATATATATCTGTGTGGTGTCCCTTTCATTTGGTATTCAAGGGGGTTGTGTATGGTATAACAGCTGGCTTCACATGCCTTTCAGAGTTTAGCCTAAGACTGCTTTGTCCACGTTACCACTAGGATAACTGGTCTACAAGGTTGAATTACAACCATCATCATAGGGGTTGCTTGGCATGGTACAAAGTGATCACTAGAACTAGTGAGCATTATATACCAGGCCAACTTCTCACATTGGTGAGCAGCGGATTGGGATCTGAGCTTGCTGTTGTTTTACCATTACAATCTTTGAGATTATCATTTGAAAGATCATACAGGTACCTGCTAGGTACATATAAAACAAGACTAGTATACTTAAGTTCTACTGAACTTAGTTGTTGTAGAGCAAAGGGAGTAGCACACCCTAGCTACAACTACTAGATAGGTTTAGTAGGTAAACACCAGTGTAGGTAGATTGCAACACATCCACCCACACTAGAGCAATGTCTGGAACAGAGGGGTCCAGTGGACTTACTCCTGTTGAGAGTGACCCTCCAAGGGCACCATCCCAGTTTGCTATTTTTCCTTTTAAGGAACTAAGACAGCTTTGTGTCTTAAGGGGTCTGAAGACAGGGCCTTCCCCTACTGCAGACCACCTAAGAGAGCTTTTGGATCAGTCTGAAGCTCTAAAGACCTCTAAAGCAAACCCCACAGGGAATGCTGAAGGAGGCCATCCTTCAGAGGATGACACTGTAGACACCCCTACCCCTATCATCCTAGTAGATGAGGAAGCCTCCACCACTGGAGCTCCTCAAGTAGATGTAGAGGAAGAGGAAGAAGAAGAGGAGGAGGAGGTGGAAAGCAGTGAATCAGATGATGACAGAGATAGTCAGGTGCTGGTCAGTAGACTGAACCAGGCTAACTTAAGTCAACTTGGGAATGAATCAGGTAACAACCCATTCAGACCCTCAGGTGGACTTAACCAGAGCCATAGGAGGAGGAGGCATCACTCAGGTGAATCCAATACCTCCCATGTCTCTAGAGGCTCTCATGGTCACTCCAGAAAGGAGATGACTAGCCCTCAGAGAAGGGAACATGAGGCCAAGATGAGAGAGGCTGAGCTTAGGATCCAGAGGCAAGAATTAGAGGTTGCCCTGGCTAAGGAGAAACTTGCTAGAGCAAGACAGCCTAGAGAGAGTGGGGTAATAGAACCCACTGGTGGCAGCAATATCCACAAGGATAAAGACAGGTCTTTTGATAATAGAAACCTGAGTAAGATTGTGCCCCCCTACAAAGCTGG
This sequence comes from Lissotriton vulgaris, assembly GCF_964263255.1. Taxonomy (NCBI): domain Eukaryota; kingdom Metazoa; phylum Chordata; class Amphibia; order Caudata; family Salamandridae; genus Lissotriton; species Lissotriton vulgaris. The sequence continues at coordinate 24,650 of NW_028249975.1, forward strand.
GGATGACATCCATAAATGGATTACTGCAATGGAGAGAGCCTGCAGAGTACAGCAGATCCCTCAGGAGCAGTGGGCAGCAATCTTGTGGCTCTCCTTTGAAGGTAGAGGCCGAGACAGACTCCTCACAGTTAGTGATGGGGATTCTAGAAACTACCTGGTCCTGAAGAGTGCTCTGATTGATGGGTTAGGCTTAACCACTGAACAGTACAGGTTAATGTTCAGAGATACCCAGAAGACACAGACTCAGGACTGGTCTGAATTTGTTGAGTGTGCCACTAAGGCTCTGGAGGGATGGTTGCTGGGAAGCAAGGTTACAGACTATGAAGGATTGTATAATTTGCTGATGAGAGAACAAATTTTAAATAATTGTCAGAACCAGCAGTTGCATCAACATTTGGTTGACTCAGATTTGACCTCTCCCCAAGAATTGGGAAAGAGGGCAGATAAATGGGTAAGAACCAGAGTTAAGCAAAAGAACCAGAACCAGAACCAGGGTGGTGACCAGAAGAAAACAGACCAGAAGGGTGGGGAGCAGAAAGCTAAAGACCAGAAGTCTTCAACAGGGCCCCAAACTGAGACAGAGGGTGGGTCCCAAACTTCCAAGAAGAAGAAGAAAGAAGGTCAGAAGAAACCCTGGTGTAAAACTTGTAAGAACACCTCTCACTGGACAAGTGAGTGTAAAAAGGGTGGAGCCCCCAGCACTGCAGCCCCTAAGGCACCTGCACCCACTAGTACAGTTAGCAGTGCTGGTCCTCAAACCAAGGGTTTAGTGGGAATCACTTTGGGAACTGAAGGAGATTCTGACCTAGTCAGAACCCTTACACAGGCTGTTCTGGTTTGTGAAGGGGACATAGATTTGACCCCTGACATAAGTCCCAGTAACCTGGGCAAATACAGACAGACACCTTTGATTAACAACAAAGTGGCTCAAGCTTACAGGGACACATGTGCCAGTGTCACTATGGTGACACCTAACTTTGTGGACCCTGGACAATACATGCCAGGCGATGATTACCTGGTGACCAATGCCAGCAATGTCACTACTACACATAGTGTGGCACTTGTTAACTTTTCCTGGGGAGGGGTAACTGGCCTAAAGAAAGTTGTGGTTAGTGCTGATCTCCCAGTAGAATGTTTGTTGGGCAATGACCTGGAGAACTCTCTATGGTCAGAAGTTGAGTACAGGACTCATGCAGAGATGTTAGGGATATCATCACATGTCCTTGCTGTGACCAGGTCACAGGCCAAAAAGTGCCTCTCTGAACCTCAGGTCTTGGATCCTGGAACAATGGACCAAGTACCTCCCAAGAAGAAGAACAGGAGGGTTAAGGCTGCGCCTTCCCAACTGCCTACAAGTGAGGATCAGGCTTCACAGGAAACTGATCTTGAGACCCCTGAAGGAACTGTCCCTGAAGAACTTGAACCTGATCAGGTTGAGTTTCTGGGGACAGGGGGACCTTCTAGGGCAGACTTGGGGCAGGCTCAGTTAACTTGTCCTTCTCTTGAACCCCTCAGACAGCAGGCTGCTGCTGAGGCTGCTGGGAATGCTCAAGGTGCCCATAAAGTATATTGGGACGATGGACTCCTTTATTCAGAGGCTAGAGACCCCAAGCCTGGTGCTACCAGGAGGTTGGTTATACCTCTGCAATTTAGGGGCTTCCTACTCACCTTGGCCCATGATATTCCTTTAGCAGGACACCTAGGCCAGAACAAGACTTGGGACAGGCTTGTCCCTCACTTTCACTGGCCTCACATGTCTGAAGACACCAAGGAGTTTTGTCGCTCCTGTGAAACCTGCCAAGCCAGTGGTAAAGCAGGTGGAACAACAAAGGCCCCCCTGATACCACTACCTGTGGTGGGGGTTCCCTTTGAAAGAGTGGGGATTGATATTGTTGGACCAATGGATCCCCCTACAGCATCTGGGCACAGATTCATACTGGTGGTAGTGGATCATGCCACCAGGTACCCAGAGGCAATTCCCCTTAGGACCACAACAGCTCCTGTTGTGGCCAGGGCCTTACTTGGAGTTTTCTCCAGAGTGGGGTTTCCTAAGGAGGTAATATCAGATAGAGGTACCAACTTCATGTCTGGATATTTGACAGCTATGTGGAAGGAATGTGGTGTAAACTACAAGTTCACCACTCCTTATCACCCACAATGCAATGGGCTTGTTGAGAGATTTAACAAGACCCTAAAGGGCATGATTAAAGGATTACCTGAAAAGCTCAGGCGAAGATGGGACATCCTTCTGCCCTGCCTTTTGTTCGCTTACAGAGAGGTCCCTCAAAAGGGGGTTGGCTTCAGCCCCTTTGAATTGTTGTTTGGGCACCCTGTAAGAGGACCCCTGTGTCTTGTGAAGGAAGGATGGGAGTTACCTCTCAAAAAGCCTAAACAGGACATAGTGGACTATGTACTTGGTCTCCGCTCCAGGATGGCAGAGTACATGGAAAAGGCATCCAAAAACCTTGAGGCTAGCCAAGAATTACAAAAAGCTTGGCATGACCAAAAGGCTGTCCTTGTTGAATTTCAGCCTGGACAGAAGGTATGGGTGTTGGAGCCAGTGGCCCCAGCAGCACTCCAAGACAAATGGTCTGGACCCCATACAATTCTGGAAAAGAAGGGAGAGGTTACCTACTTGGTGGACCTAGGAACTCCCAGGAGCCCCCACAGGGTGCTCCATGTGAACAGATTGAAGGCATATGTCAGCAGGGCAGACATGGGCTTGCTCATGGCTACAGATGAGGGACAGGAGGAAGAGAGTGACCCTCTCCCAGACCTGCTCACTCAGAACCCTGAGGATGGCTCAGTTGATGGTGTGGCCTTAGGTGGCAGCCTCACTGAACATCAGCAACATGACTGCAGACAAGTTCTACAGGCATATGGGCATATGTTCTCCTTGACACCCAGTCAGACTAACTGGTGTACACATGTGGTGGACACTGGTGACAGTCTTCCTGTAAAGAGCAAAATTTACAGGCAACCTGACCACGTCAGGGACTGTATAAAGACTGAGGTGCAAAAGATGCTGGAATTAGGTGTCATTGAGCCTTCAGAGAGCCCCTGGGCTAGCCCAGTGGTTCTGGTCCCCAAACCTCACACCAAAGATGGCAAGAGAGAGATGAGGTTCTGTGTGGATTACAGAGGACTCAATGCTGTCACCAGGACAGATGCACACCCTATTCCAAGGGCAGATGAGCTCATTGACAAGTTGGCTTCTGCCAAATATTTGAGCACATTTGACTTAACAGCTGGCTACTGGCAAATCAGGTTAGCTGAGGAGTCTAAAGCCAAGACAGCATTTTCTACCCCTAGTGGGCATTATCAGTTTGTGGTGATGCCCTTTGGTTTGAAAAATGCACCTGCCACCTTCCAAAGGTTGGTGAACCAAGTCCTCACTGGGTTGGATGACTTTTGTGCAGCTTATCTGGACGATATTGCTGTCTTTAGCTCCACCTGGGAGGATCACCTGATCCACCTGAAGGAAGTGCTTGAGGCTCTGCAGAAGGCAGGCCTCACTATCAAGGCAACAAAGTGCCAGATAGGGCAGAGCAAGGTTGTATACCTGGGCCACCTTGTAGGTGGAGGCCAAGTTCAACCACTGGAGAGTAAGATCCAGACCATCAAGGACTGGTCCCCTCCAACTACCCAGACTCAGGTCAGAGCTTTCTTGGGCCTGACTGGGTACTACAGGAAGTTTGTTAAGAACTATGGGTCCATTGTGACTCCTCTTAATGATCTGACATCCAAGAAGATGCCCAAAAAGGTTCAGTGGACAGAAATCTGTCAAAAGGCATTTGATGACCTGAAGAAGGCCATGTGCTCTGCACCTATCCTGAAGAGTCCTGACTACTCAAGAGAGTTCATTGTCCAAACAGATGCATCTGAGTTGGGAGTGGGAGCAGTGCTTTCACAGCTTAATGTAGATGGCCAGGACCAGCCCATTGCTTTCATTAGCAGAAGGCTGACCCCCAGAGAGAAACGTTGGTCAGCTATAGAGAGGGAGGCCTTTGCTGTGGTGTGGGCCCTGAAGAAGTTGAGACCATACTTATTTGGCACTCACTTCAAGATTCAGACCGACCATAAGCCCCTCCTATGGCTTAATCAGATGAAGGGTGAAAACCCCAAACTACTCAGGTGGTCCATTTCCCTACAGGGGATGGACTTTACAGTGGAGCACCGCCCAGGGACTGACCATGGCAACGCAGATGGTCTCTCCAGGTACTTCCACTTAGAACATGAAGACACAACTGGTCAAGGTTAGTCTAATGTCCCTGCGTTTGGGGGGGGGTTATGTAGGAGAGTAGGGTCTGCTATCCTATGGTCACCCCAAATTTTTGCTTTTTGCTTCACTGGTTTCTGACTTAATGTGGCTGTGGGCCTGCTAATCAGACCCACAGCCTGCTGTTCTCTCTCTAAATTGATGCCAATGCACTTTAGGTGCATTACGAATTGGAACTGGTTCACCTTATGAGCCCCTGTAAGAGTGCACCCTAGGTGCCCAGGGCATAGGTGTATCCAAGGCCTACCAGGGGCTGCAGCACGTATTGTGCCACCCCTGGCCTGGCCTCCATCTTTGACACAACTGGCTGATCACTCAGCTGGGGTAAGTCGGTGTAACCACCTCTTACTTAGGTACAGTATGTCTGTGCCTAACCCTAAACTGGACACATATGTTCCTATCAGCCACTCCTATGGAAGGCCTCATCAATCCTGGAGGCAGAGTGCTTGGAAATATGTGAGATGGTGCTCTGGCATGAGCTGAGCCTGTCTGCAGCTGTCGGGAACCACTCCCTAAGCTGTTCCGGGATATTGCCATACCATATACTCTTAAGTGCATTATAATCCTCGCGGTTAAATGCTATCTTTGGTTTGGCTTTATCAAAACATGTCGAGTAAGGTGTCATACGAATTGGAATACTATCCCCTCGCCAATTCTGGCGACGGGGATAGCATTCCACCCTTCTAGAGGGACACGACATGTGTGTAGCCTTAACCCCGGTTAAAGTTAAACAGAGCCTCAGCTTCACAAAATGGACGCTGCCACCACAGACACAAGTCTGGCCTCCTGCTGCTGACCGAAACTCGGCAGATGGTGGCCTGGACAAAGGGTTTCCTGCCTTGGGAGGTGCGAGCACCACCCCAGACAGGATTTTGTGTATTGGGTAGGACAGGGCTGAATAGAATCAGACATGCCCGGGGCACACAAGGTGTCCCCGTGCATAGGCCAGCCCAAACCGGTTCTGGGGCCTTCCAGCCCCAGTCCTGGCGCGGAGCTGGACAAAGGAAAGGGGGTGTAACCGCCCCCCTTCCTGGTTCCTCCCAGAGGAGGGACCTAGTAGGTGATCCACCCCCTAGATTGGAATAAGAGGGGGAGCAGTGCCATTGCACAGCAGATCATCCCGAAATCAACTTAAAACTAAGAAGAAGACTGGACTTCGACATTCTGCTGCACAGAAGACTGAAGAAGAATCTCCCTTGTGGCCAAGGAGTGACCACCCTGTGAACACAGGTACCAACCAGCAACTCGACGTCTGCTTTGCCGCCGCCTCCCGCCGGAGACCGAGCCCAGAGCCCGACAAGAACCAGACTCCCAGACCTCTCAGAGCCCGATCCACAGTCCCTGCGAAGAAGGGACCCGTGGAGGCACCGAGTGACGTGGGACCGGACCTCTTGAAAGACACTCGAAAAGCTGACTGCGCAGCTTCTGAGGCATCCTCGACGTTGTGCTTTGGGGACTGAGAACCCCCACCACCGAGCAGCCCTTGCACCGAAGATCAGCCCCCCAGCATCTCCACGATCTGCGTGGGGCCCTTTTGCACTGTGCCACTCGACGCACCATCCCGGCCACTAGCCACGCGGCCAGCGGCCATCTTGGCGACGAACCCGAAGATTTAAACAGCAGGTCTGGTTGCTCCAGACCTACCCAAGCTCCTGTGAAAAGGAGCACCCGCTCTGACCTTGCTGGTCCGAGTGAACAGCATCTTTCGACTTCTGCGTGGCTTGCATTTGCCAAGGCCTGTTTGCTCCGATCAGGTCGCCGACACCGCCAACAGCGAGAAGCCTACGTGGGACAGCTCGTGACCAACTCCTGGACGTCCTCGACCCCGGGTATCCACGTGGCTGCAGAAAGAAGCTACCCGACACCGCCTGTTTGCACCCGACATCGCCTGGTTCCAATCTGGTTCCACGGTAGTCACTGGCTAGTGACTTTGAACACTGTCCCCTCTGCTTTCAGGTCTTCAACTCTTCCGATCCACCCTTGGATCCACCGGAACTCTTCTCATCGAGCCGCCTGCAGCATCTTCAGCTCCAAGCACCATCGACCAGCGTGACGAAACCCGACACATCTTCGACCCTGTGCACCCGCTTCCTGTGGGTGAGGTAACTCAGCTCCGCCAGTGCTCCTGCACTGGTACACATCCCAAGGGCCTGTGTTTTAAGTTTCAGCTCCGTAGGTCACTCGGAAGGTTCCTAACTTTCTAACTTTGTGCTTTTTACGCACCATAGACTTTGTATTGAGAAGTGCGTGCACTTTGAACACTGCACCCGAGTCCCGTGGGCCTTTCCCGACTTAGTTAACTCCAGTCTCGAATAGCTCCAGCGATTCCCAAGGCCCTAGGCCTCTTCACTTTCCTCCTGGTATCTCTTATACCACTTATTTAGTATATGGTTTAGGTGGCCCCTAGGGCTCATCCATATTGTGCAACTTTTGTGTATTTTAAACTGTCTTGTGATTTTACGCTTGTGCTTCTGTGCTCATAAAGAGTCCAGGGGATTTTAATAGTTAATAAATCAATATATATTTTCAATATATATCTGTGTGGTGTCCCTTTCATTTGGTATTCAAGGGGGTTGTGTATGGTATAACAGCTGGCTTCACATGCCTTTCAGAGTTTAGCCTAAGACTGCTTTGTCCACGTTACCACTAGGATAACTGGTCTACAAGGTTGAATTACAACCATCATCATAGGGGTTGCTTGGCATGGTACAAAGTGATCACTAGAACTAGTGAGCATTATATACCAGGCCAACTTCTCACAACAGCCCACAGAAAGACTAGGCCCATGCTAGACTCAAATACCCCTGGTGAAAAGGCCACAAGTACAGGCCCAAAAAACGAAAATCACTGAAAAATCTGCACAATCCCATTCCATCCATGGCCTCCATGATGTTTAAATTCAAGACAACCCACAGAAAGACTAGGCCCATGCAAGACTCACTACCCCTGGGCATAAATAAAGGTTGAAAAGTAGGCAAAATGGTTGGAGGCCTAACAACAAAGCCTGCATTCAAAATGGCCACTTGCCTGCCAGCACATGGCCAGTGCCTGTAGCTGCACTCAAAATGGCCACCAGCCACATGGCATGTCCCTCCCCATGAACACCCCCAAAAATCGAAAAACACTGCAAAATCAGCACAATCCCATTCCATCCATGGCCTCCATGATGTTTAAATTCAAGACAGCCCACAGAAAGACTAGGCCCATGCTAGACTCAAATACCCCTGGTGAAAAGGCCACAAGTACAGGCCCAAAAAACGAAAATCACTGAAAAATCTGCACAATCCCATTCCATCCATGGCCTCCATGATGTTTAAATTCAAGACAACCCACAGAAAGACTAGGCCCATGCAAGACTCACTACCCCTGGGCATAAATAAAGGTTGAAAAGTAGGCAAAATGGTTGGAGGCCTAACAACAAAGCCTGCATTCAAAATGGCCACTTGCCTGCCAGCACATGGCCAGTGCCTGTAGCTGCACTCAAAATGGCCACCAGCCACATGGCATGTCCCTCCCCATGAACACCCCCAAAAATCGAAAAACACTGCAAAATCAGCACAATCCCATTCAATCAATTGCCTCCATGATGTTTAAATTCAAGACAACCCACAGAAATACTAGGCCCATGCAAGACTCACTACCCCTAGGCATAAATAAAGGTTGAAAAGTAGGCAAAATGGTTGGAGGCCTAACAACAAAGCCTGCATTCAAAATGGCCACTTGCCTGCCAGCACATGGCCAGTGCCTGTAGCTGCACTCAAAATGGCCACCAGCCACATGGCATGTCCCTCCTCATGAACACCCCCAAAAATCGAAAAACACTGCAAAATCAGCACAATCCCATTCCATCCATGGCCTCCATGATGTTTAAATTCAAGACAGCCCACAGAAAGACTAGGCCCATGCTAGACTCAAATACCCCTGGTGAAAAGGCCACAAGTACAGGCCCAAAAAACGAAAATCACTGAAAAATCTGCACAATCCCATTCCATCCATGGCCTCCATGATGTTTAAATTCAAGACAGCCCACAGAAAGACTAGGCCCATGCAAGACTCACTGCCCCTGGGCATAAATAAAGGTTGAAAAGTAGGCAAAATGGTTGGAGGCCTAACAACAAAGCCTGCATTCAAAATGGCCACTTGCCTGCCAGCACATGGCCAGTGCCTGTAGCTGCACTCAAAATGGCCACCAGCCACATGGCATGTCCCTCCCCATGAACACCCCCAAAAATCGAAAAACACTGCAAAATCAGCACAATCCCATTCAATCCATGCCCTCCATGATGTTTAAATTCAAGACACCCCACAGAAAGACTAGGCCCATGCACCACTCACTACCCCTGGTCAAGGCCCCAACAACAGGTCAAAAATCGAAAAACACAGAAAAATCAGCACAATCCCAATTCATCTATGGCCTCCATGATGTTTAAGTTCAAGGCAACCCACAGAAAGACTCAGTCCACCCACCACTGAGTACCCCTGGGCAAAAGGCCCCAAAACAGCCCAAAAATCGAAAATTCCAAAATTTTAGTTGCAGCAACTGTAATGCCCCAAACAAACTTACTTGTAAAATTTCTAATCCAACAGTGATCCAAAGAAAGTCAAAAAGGCCTCAAATCCAAAGATCCAGCAGCATCCACAAAAAGTAATCCTTCCAGCTCCACATCCAAATGAAAAGTGACCAGGAGATGGACAAAGCACTGGGAGGAGCCTGCTGAACAGGAACAGGAAGTTGAAGACTGTGGGGCACTTCCTTCCTCCCACCCCCCTGCCCCCCTCCCCAAAATGGACTCCTCGCTAAAAAAGTGCAGGCAAATGTCAAACTAAGGAGTTATTCACATAAAAATCATCATTTCTAGAAGGATTATGCTGCTTGCTGGTGGATTTCTTGTGCAGAATTGCAAATTTATATTTTCGCTCGCCGCATCTCAAATCTCGCAATTGCGAAGTACCGCGAGACGTGATCTCGCCGTACTCGCGTTGACAAACTATCGCTGGCAAGCCGCGATGACGTAATCGCGCTCGCCAATTCCCGCGGGATCACACAGCAAGATCCAAAATGGCGCAGCACTCGCAAACTATCGAAAATAACAACTCGGCAAACGATGATAAACGCCGCGCGCCGCAAAAATTGTATCACCAACGCCGCGCGCCGCCAAAAAAATCCGCTGCGTGCGAATTTGCGGATTTTGCGGGAAATCCGCAAATCTCGCGGATTGCGGATTTCCCGAAAATCCGCAAAATCCGCGAGAGTAACGGATTTTCCGCCCATGCTTATTCGCGATGCAGATTCTTGCTCCACACCCAGAGATGGTGCTCCCTCGCACGGCCAAGGACAGCCGTGTACAATAAATCTTTAAACAATGCGCTTGAGCTTTCCGAGGGGCACTCTTGACTTTCCTGCCATCCGGCTTTCTGGACTCTCCTAGCTCTGCACCTCTTCTCCTCAAACATGTACCAATTCCCGACGTGTTTCAAAGCCACTCCGCCTCTTCATCATGGGGACTGGAAAGGAAACACTGTAACACACATTACTGCAAATAACCATTTATTTAAAGTTGAGTGACTCCGCCCTAAGTGGGCGTGGCTTATTCTCTTGTCCATCAAAGCATGATGGTAATTGTAGTCCGTGGTATGAGTGTTTGAATAATCCTTGAGTAGGTTGGGAAAGGGTACATGTTTGAGGAGAAGAGGTGCAGAGCTAAGAGAGGCCAGAAAGCCGGATAGCAGGAAAGTCGAGAGTGCCCCTCGGAAATATATATATAAATATATATATATATATATGTATATATATATATATATATATATTACCTACTGGCTATCGCCAGTAGGTATATATAGTTAGGATTAATTCCCTATGGGATTTCTGAAAATTCTATGTCTAATAACTTTGGCGTTTGTGGACGGAATCGGCTGAAATTTTCAGGAAAATGGCACATTTTGTTTCTGAGCAGCCCCTGAAAATTTGGTGGGGTTTCGTCAAGGGGGGGGCTGAGAAAAAAGGGGGGTCCCAAAACGCGTTTTTTACATTGAGTTTTCCATAGGGCGGTTGGACTCACTTTTAGCTCGAACGGCTGAATGGATTTGCACGAAACTTGGCAAAATTGTAGGGACTGTTAGCCCGATGTGCCTTTGCTAGGTCTCAATATATGTGCTTCAGTGGATTTTGAGAAATTAACGTTTAAATCAAGATATATATCTGTAACAGCGCTCCGGGCAGCGATCCGGTCCGCTTACTTTTCGCGTTTCGGAACTTTGCGCGCAGAAAGCTGATTGGCTCTCCGGTGTCTGTCAACATTCTAAACAGTCCGGAGCGGCCGCCATCTTGTCTCTCGGTAGGATCGAGAGAGAAGAAGAGGTGAAAAACGAAAGGGGAATTTAATGAAAGGGGGCAAGGTATCCCCCTCTTGACCCCCTAGGAATGTTGTTGGGGTTATTAAAGGGTCCCGTGGGGAAAAGAAAAAAAAAATGATTTTTCACGGTAGAAGCGCTTCACGGGCCGCGAACTGGGCCGCAAACTGGTAGCGAAACGGGAATTCGCCATTTTGTGCTTCGTTAATTAAATTACTAGGTATAAGGGGGTGCGGGAGACGTATCCTAATCCCCTATGTTTCCTGAGGGTGGCTGAGGAGGCTGATATATGTTGATACATCTCTTCCAGCGGCTGTGCGTGAGCTTTTTTTTTTTTTGCTGCGTGACAGTCCGGAGCGGCCGCCATCTTGTCTCTCGGTAGGATCGAGAGAGAAGAAGAGGTGAAAAACTAAGGGGGAATTTAATGAAAGGGGGCAAGGTATCCGGTATTAGACCTTCCCAGGAATGCCCCAAGACCCGGCAACCCACCCGCCAAGAAGCATAACACCCCCAAACAGGCCAAAAGCAAAATCTCATACTTGCAATATTTCTGGGCCTTCGGTCCAAACGCGCTGCGTAGCTAGGCCATAAGTCGGGGTTGGCACGACGGATTTCCTGAAAAAGCAAATGCAATCAAGATTAGAGTGTCCCAGCAATGCTCCCAGACCACGAAACTCACCCACAAACAGACGGAACCCCCCCTAAGAGCACCTCAAAGGCAAGCAAGTCATCAAAAACACAAAAAATTTTCCGCCTCGGATTTGGTCCAAACCACTTTTAGTGCTTCCCAGCAATGGCCCCAGACCCGTCAACTCACCTGCAAAGAGGTAGAACAACACCCCCACAAGTGCTGAGTCTTTCTTCATTGGGCGTAAACCAGCCCTCTGCTTTGATGGAAATAGGAGTCTGGAGGAGGAGGATAGAGGAGCATGTTCTTCTGAACTTGTGAACCTGAGGAATGCAGACTGCGGCACCTTCAAATAAATTAGCAAACAAGTGAAGACAGTTCTGCTGATGGGCTTGTTTTTGTGATTATCTGATTAAAGTTTGAATTATATTAACTGTGCACAACAAAGAAAGACAGACACACAGGAATAAAAGTGAATAAGGATGAAAAAGAAAGTTATTGATTCGTTGTCTCATTTTCAGGGCTCGAAGTCGGTATCACGGTCCAGGAATAAGAATAAGGCTTCGTCATCATACTCTGCGAATTCAGCCAGGGTGAGGTCAGTGTCACCTGACAGAGTAGAAATTCCCTCATCTATGTTGCTGGCCACCTCCTCTTCATCCGGCACGCTCTCTCGTACTCTGAAATCTGGTGGTATGAGGTGCTGATTCATCTTGATCATTGTTAACCTCTCCACATTTTTGGGCGAGAGGCGGCTCCGTTTGGGAGTTACAATCCCACCAGCCGCACTGAAAACCCGTTCAGAAGACACACTTGCGAGTGGGCAAGGCAAGTAGTTTAAAGCCAGGTTGGTGAGCTGTGGCCACAATTCTTTTTTCCCATGCCAATACGCCAATGGGTCAGAATTAACATAGACCTCTGTGGAGTCATTCAGATAGTCCTTCACCATCGACTCAAGGTCCTCCTCCAAGGTTCCTCCACTTTGCTTAGCTCTTGCTGTGCCTCTGACCTTTTGAGAACCAAACCCACGCAGAGCTAGCCAATCCTCTTCAGCCTCCAATGTTTCTGTTGTCTTTCGTGCAGATGATCCGGTTGCCGGTGTCTTTAACGGCTGAGAGGTCACTTGTGCCACAGCCACAGGTGCAGAAGTGGATTGTTTTGACTGGGGATGGCCTGCTGATGTACTGCCATTTCCTTCAATTTCCAGCCGTTCTGTTTCAAACTTCTTGGCTGACAAGGCTAGCCAACGTTTGTACTTTGTAACATCTTCATCACCAAAAGGAAAGAATGCTCTGCCTGCCAGCGCCTTTTTGTAGCGTGGATCCAGAATAGTAGCACAAATGTAATGCTGTTCTGAGTGGATCTTTTTAAGACGTTCATCACCTTGTAGGAGCTCTAATAATTGCTCAGCCAGAAGCAAAGAGTCTTGCTTTTTGTCATCTTTTCCAAACACAGAACACACCTCCTTCAGTTGGTCCTCCAGCATGTACAACAATGGGATAGCTTTTCCCAAATTAGAGTCCTCCTTGCTGACTGCACGCGTGAAGACCTCAAAAGGACGAAGCATGCGTGTTAGGCTTTCAACTATGTTCCATTGCGGCCCACCCATCCTCAGCTCCTCTATACCCTCTTTGAAGAAATATTGATCCGTATACTGCTCATACAGACGCTCAAGCATGTAGAAGGTTGAGTTCCAAGGTGTTACCACCTCCTGGATGAGTGCTTTCACTGGCATTTGACATTGATATAGCATGCTCCTCAGCTGCTTCCGGGCCTTAAAAGAATGCCTGAAATGCTTGCAAATTTTTCGGCAGGTCTCCAATACACTGTACGCTGCACTGCATTTATTACCCAAGAATTTTTGGACAACCAGGTTTATACAGTGCGCCAAACACGGCACTCTGAAATAGTAACCGTCCCTCATGGCCTTAACTATATTGGCGCCATTGTCCGTGGAAACATAACCAACCTTGCGTTTTAGTGGGGACAGACAGTTAAGGACCTTTGTGTTAAAGACATCCAAAATGTTTTCTGCTGTGTGACGTTTCTCCAAACCAAACATGGCTAGTGTTGCATGTTTCCGAGCACCTTTAAAAACAATGTTAGTGTCAACACCTGAGTTTAGCTTTGCTTTAGCCCCTGAAAAAGAGACCCAGTGTGCAGTGATGCACATGTAATCAGCGCCTGCGCCACTGGTCCACATGTCTGTTGTCAGATGTATAGTGTGAACAGCACTCTTCTGCAAAGCTGCCCCAATCACCTTCAGAACATCTTCATGTAGTGCTGGAACCGCAACTCGGGCAAAATAGAACCGGCTAGGAACCTTCCATTTAGGGCAGAGCGCTGTCACTAATTCTAGAAAACCAACCCCTTCTACAAAAGAAAAAGGGAGAAGGTCCAGAGCTAGCATTTTAGCCAGCTTAGTGTTATACAGACGGGTCATTGGGTGGTTGCGTTCATATTGCGCTTCTGTAAACAACATCTTTTTAATGTTGCCCTGGACCAATGATTTACGGGATGATGATGATGTCTTCGACCCAGTTACGCTCGCTGATGAACTTTTCCGCATTGATGTCTCATTCTCTCCCACACTCTTAGTGTGGCTCCCATGGGGTGTGCTGCTGACATGGGAACTGGGTGTAAGTGAAGTGTTTGAATCGTCTTCTTCTACCTCCTCGTCATCAGCAGATGACAAATCAACGTTTTCTTTACGTGCAATTCCGGCTTTCTTGACCGCCTCTAGGTGCGGAAACCATTGGACAGCGTGCCTTCTCTCAAGATGACCTCTCTGGCCTCCGGTACCATAGTTAGAACCAAGCTTACCACGACTAAATCGAAGCTTACAAAGGCTACAAATGGCTACGTTTTCCTTTTTTGGGCAAACACTAAAGAAGTCCCAAACTGGAGACTTGAAATGTCTTCGGGGGCCGGAGGAGGTGGCGATACTGGTGGTGGTGGTCCTGCTGCTAATGACAGATGAAGTGGAGGATGTGGATTGCCGAACTTCAGTACGTTTTGCACTTTCACCACCACGAATTGAGGTCGAGGACGAGGTGGGTACCTTCTTGCGAAGAAATATGGAAGCGGTAGGTTTTGGTGTACTACTTAACTCCAAATCTAATGATTCCATTTCCATTGCCTCCTCGCCGACATCATCATCACGCTCAGCAGCTTCTCGGGATAGGGTCAAAATGTCTCTTTGCTGCATGCCCGGTGGGGCTGCAGTGACCTTTGTGATGACTGGCTCGTCGTCATCGTGAGAGGCTTCATCACCAGCAGTATCTGTCACTTCTTGTTGAGCCTCATCACACTCCATAGGTTTGAGTTTTTGGACGACCTTCCTTTTACGCTTAGGTACCGGTGTCAGATCATGGTGTGCCTCACTGTCAGACCGCAGTTGTGGTTCCCAAGACAGATCACTTGCATCAGAACGAGGTGGGCTTGAAGAAGATGTAGACACCCCCCTTGATCTTTTCCTTGCTAGGGATGTGGAAGACAATGAATGATCATCAGGAGAAGTGGCTTCCAATGATACCTCGGCTTCATTGTCGATTTCCAAATGTGCCCCTACTTCGGGAGGAACAACTATTGTGGGCACTTGTGAACCTCCATGCACCTTTGCTTGCGCATCTCCTTTTGCTGCCTCTCCTTCCACATGTACTTGGGCGTGTACTTGCACATGGTGTTGTTGTTGCGGCTGTGGTTGTTCAACACTTGTCAGATGAGTTACAACAACCTGTGTTGATTCAGGGACATTGCTGCTACTTTCTTGCGATGAGCCAACATCACTGGTCGATGGTGATTGGAGAAGTACACTGACTGCCTCTGAAGCACTCAAGGGCTTTGACTTAAGTTGGCGTGGTGGTGGAGGCACTGAACCCAATGGAGCAGGGGTGCTGCTCCCAGCTTGGTCCCCAGCAGATCCTGCTGCTGCAGGCGTACTTTTTTTTTTGCTCCCAAAAAAAGTGGCGGGTGGCACACCAGCCTCCTTGGTAACTTGCTTCTTCTGCTCCTTACTAGCAACTTTCTTGCTAGAGGAGCTACGGAGAACTTTCTTTGGGGGCGGGGCCATCTTCTTCAGAGCAGGTCAGACAGCAGGCCGCAGTTGCACGAATTGTAGAGTTGTCTGAGGCCAGACGTGACGTCGCGTGACGTTATGCTGCACACACACACCGCTGCAGGACTTCTTCCTGGCACTGGTGGTTCTCTTGAGTCTTGTGCACCTAAAAAAAATGGAAGACAGAGGAACATCAGTTCAGTTATAGAGCACAAAAAAATCGAAAAACACTGCAAAATCAGCACAATCCCAATCCATCCATGCCCTCCATAATGTTTAAATTCAAGACAACCCACAGAAAGACTAGGCCCATGCAAGAACCACTACCCCTGGGCATAAATAAAGGTTGAAAAGTAGGCAAAATGGTTGGAGGCCTAACAACAAAGCCTGCATTTAAAATGGCCACGTGCCTGCCAGCACATGGCCAGTGCCTGTAGCTGCACTCAAAATGGCCACCAGCCACATGGCATGTCCCTCCCCATGAACACCCCCAAAAATCGAAAAACACTGCAAAATCAGCACAATCCCATTCAATCCATGGCCTCCATGATGTTTAAATTCAAGACAACCCACAGAAATACTAGGCCCATGCAAGACTCACTACCCCTGGGCATAAATAAAGGTTGAAAAGTAGGCAAAATGGTTGGAGGCCTAACAACAAAGCCTGCATTCAAAATGGCCACTTGCCTGCCAGCACATGGCCAGTGCCTGTAGCTGCACTCAAAATGGCCACCAGCCACATGGCATGTCCCTCCCCATGAACACCCCCAAAAATCGAAAAACACTGCAAAATCAGCACAATCCCATTCCATCCATGGCCTCCATGATGTTTAAATTCAAGACAGCCCACAGAAAGACTAGGCCCATGCTAGACTCAAATACCCCTGGTGAAAAGGCCACAAGTACAGGCCCAAAAAACGAAAATCACTGAAAAATCTGCACAATCCCATTCCATCCATGGCCTCCATGATGTTTAAATTCAAGACAACCCACAGAAAGACTAGGCCCATGCAAGACTCACTACCCCTGGGCATAAATAAAGGTTGAAAAGTAGGCAAAATGGTTGGAGGCCTAACAACAAAGCCTGCATTCAAAATGGCCACTTGCCTGCCAGCACATGGCCAGTGCCTGTAGCTGCACTCAAAATGGACACCAGCCACATGGCATGTCCCTCCCCATGAACACCCCCAAAAATCGAAAAACACTGCAAAATCAGCACAATCCCATTCCATCCATGGCCTCCATGATGTTTAAATTCAAGACAGCCCACAGAAAGACTAGGCCCATGCTAGACTCAAATACCCCTGGTGAAAAGGCCACAAGTACAGGCCCAAAAAACGAAAATCACTGAAAAATCTGCACAATCCCATTCCATCCATGGCCTCCATGATGTTTAAATTCAAGACAACCCACAGAAAGACTAGGCCCATGCAAGACTCACTACCCCTGGGCATAAATAAAGGTTGAAAAGTAGGCAAAATGGTTGGAGGCCTAACAACAAAGCCTGCATTCAAAATGGCCACTTGCCTGCCAGCACATGGCCAGTGCCTGTAGCTGCACTCAAAATGGCCACCAGCCACATGGCATGTCCCTCCCCATGAACACCCCCAAAAATCGAAAAACACTGCAAAATCAGCACAATCCCATTCAATCAATTGCCTCCATGATGTTTAAATTCAAGACAACCCACAGAAATACTAGGCCCATGCAAGACTCACTACCCCTAGGCATAAATAAAGGTTGAAAAGTAGGCAAAATGGTTGGAGGCCTAACAACAAAGCCTGCATTCAAAATGGCCACTTGCCTGCCAGCACATGGCCAGTGCCTGTAGCTGCACTCAAAATGGCCACCAGCCACATGGCATGTCCCTCCTCATGAACACCCCCAAAAATCGAAAAACACTGCAAAATCAGCACAATCCCATTCCATCCATGGCCTCCATGATGTTTAAATTCAAGACAGCCCACAGAAAGACTAGGCCCATGCTAGACTCAAATACCCCTGGTGAAAAGGCCACAAGTACAGGCCCAAAAAACGAAAATCACTGAAAAATCTGCACAATCCCATTCCATCCATGGCCTCCATGATGTTTAAATTCAAGACAGCCCACAGAAAGACTAGGCCCATGCAAGACTCACTGCCCCTGGGCATAAATAAAGGTTGAAAAGTAGGCAAAATGGTTGGAGGCCTAACAACAAAGCCTGCATTCAAAATGGCCACTTGCCTGCCAGCACATGGCCAGTGCCTGTAGCTGCACTCAAAATGGCCACCAGCCACATGGCATGTCCCTCCCCATGAACACCCCCAAAAATCGAAAAACACTGCAAAATCAGCACAATCCCATTCAATCCATGCCCTCCATGATGTTTAAATTCAAGACACCCCACAGAAAGACTAGGCCCATGCACCACTCACTACCCCTGGTCAAGGCCCCAACAACAGGTCAAAAATCGAAAAACACAGAAAAATCAGCACAATCCCAATTCATCTATGGCCTCCATGATGTTTAAGTTCAAGACAACCCACAGAAAGACTCAGTCCACCCACCACTGAGTACCCCTGGGCAAAAGGCCCCAAAACAGCCCAAAAATCGAAAATTCCAAAATTTTAGTTGCAGCAACTGTAATGCCCCAAACAAACTTACTTGTAAAATTTCTAATCCAACAGTGATCCAAAGAAAGTCAAAAAGGCCTCAAATCCAAAGATCCAGCAGCATCCACAAAAAGTAATCCTTCCAGCTCCACATCCAAATGAAAAGTGACCAGGAGATGGACAAAGCACTGGGAGGAGCCTGCTGAACAGGAACAGGAAGTTGAAGACTGTGGGGCACTTCCTTCCTCCCACCCCCCTGCCCCCCTCCCCAAAATGGACTCCTCGCTAAAAAAGTGCAGGCAAATGTCAAACTAAGGAGTTATTCACATAAAAATCATCATTTCTAGAAGGATTATGCTGCTTGCTGGTGGATTTCTTGTGCAGAATTGCAAATTTATATTTTCGCTCGCCGCATCTCAAATCTCGCAATTGCGAAGTACCGCGAGACGTGATCTCGCCGTACTCGCGTTGACAAACTATCGCTGGCAAGCCGCGATGACGTAATCGCGCTCGCCAATTCCCGCGGGATCACACAGCAAGATCCAAAATGGCGCAGCACTCGCAAACTATCGAAAATAACAACTCGGCAAACGATGATAAACGCCGCGCGCCGCAAAAATTGTATCACCAACGCCGCGCGCCGCCAAAAAAATCCGCTGCGTGCGAATTTGCGGATTTTGCGGGAAATCCGCAAATCTCGCGGATTGCGGATTTCCCGAAAATCCGCAAAATCCGCGAGCGTAACGGATTTTCCGCCCATGCTTATTCGCGATGCAGATTCTTGCTCCACACCCAGAGATGGTGCTCCCTCGCACGGCCAAGGACAGCCGTGTACAATAAATCTTTAAACAATGCGCTTGAGCTTTCCGAGGGGCACTCTTGACTTTCCTGCCATCCGGCTTTCTGGACTCTCCTAGCTCTGCACCTCTTCTCCTCAAACATGTACCAATTCCCGACGTGTTTCAAAGCCACTCCGCCTCTTCATCATGGGGACTGGAAAGGAAACACTGTAACACACATTACTGCAAATAACCATTTATTTAAAGTTGAGTGACTCCGCCCTAAGTGGGCGTGGCTTATTCTCTTGTCCATCAAAGCATGATGGTAATTGTAGTCCGTGGTATGAGTGTTTGAATAATCCTTGAGTAGGTTGGGAAAGGGTACATGTTTGAGGAGAAGAGGTGCAGAGCTAAGAGAGGCCAGAAAGCCGGATAGCAGGAAAGTCGAGAGTGCCCCTCGGAAATATATATATAAATATATATATATATATATGTATATATATATATATATATATATTACCTACTGGCTATCGCCAGTAGGTATATATAGTTAGGATTAATTCCCTATGGGATTTCTGAAAATTCTATGTCTAATAACTTTGGCGTTTGTGGACGGAATCGGCTGAAATTTTCAGGAAAATGGCACATTTTGTTTCTGAGCAGCCCCTGAAAATTTGGTGGGGTTTCGTCAAGGGGGGGGCTGAGAAAAAAGGGGGGTCCCAAAACGCGTTTTTTACATTGAGTTTTCCATAGGGCGGTTGGACTCACTTTTAGCTCGAACGGCTGAATGGATTTGCACGAAACTTGGCAAAATTGTAGGGACTGTTAGCCCGATGTGCCTTTGCTAGGTCTCAATATATGTGCTTCAGTGGATTTTGAGAAATTAACGTTTAAATCAAGATATATATCTGTAACAGCGCTCCGGGCAGCGATCCGGTCCGCTTACTTTTCGCGTTTCGGAACTTTGCGCGCAGAAAGCTGATTGGCTCTCCGGTGTCTGTCAACATTCTAAACAGTCCGGAGCGGCCGCCATCTTGTCTCTCGGTAGGATCGAGAGAGAAGAAGAGGTGAAAAACGAAAGGGGAATTTAATGAAAGGGGGCAAGGTATCCCCCTCTTGACCCCCTAGGAATGTTGTTGGGGTTATTAAAGGGTCCCGTGGGGAAAAGAAAAAAAAAATGATTTTTCACGGTAGAAGCGCTTCACGGGCCGCGAACTGGGCCGCAAACTGGTAGCGAAACGGGAATTCGCCATTTTGTGCTTCGTTAATTAAATTACTAGGTATAAGGGGGTGCGGGAGACGTATCCTAATCCCCTATGTTTCCTGAGGGTGGCTGAGGAGGCTGATATATGTTGATACATCTCTTCCAGCGGCTGTGCGTGAGCTTTTTTTTTTTTTGCTGCGTGACAGTCCGGAGCGGCCGCCATCTTGTCTCTCGGTAGGATCGAGAGAGAAGAAGAGGTGAAAAACTAAGGGGGAATTTAATGAAAGGGGGCAAGGTATCCGGTATTAGACCTTCCCAGGAATGCCCCAAGACCCGGCAACCCACCCGCCAAGAAGCATAACACCCCCAAACAGGCCAAAAGCAAAATCTCATACTTGCAATATTTCTGGGCCTTCGGTCCAAACGCGCTGCGTAGCTAGGCCATAAGTCGGGGTTGGCACGACGGATTTCCTGAAAAAGCAAATGCAATCAAGATTAGAGTGTCCCAGCAATGCTCCCAGACCACGAAACTCACCCACAAACAGACGGAACCCCCCCTAAGAGCACCTCAAAGGCAAGCAAGTCATCAAAAACACAAAAAATTTTCCGCCTCGGATTTGGTCCAAACCACTTTTAGTGCTTCCCAGCAATGGCCCCAGACCCGTCAACTCACCTGCAAAGAGGTAGAACAACACCCCCACAAGTGCTGAGTCTTTCTTCATTGGGCGTAAACCAGCCCTCTGCTTTGATGGAAATAGGAGTCTGGAGGAGGAGGATAGAGGAGCATGTTCTTCTGAACTTGTGAACCTGAGGAATGCAGACTGCGGCACCTTCAAATAAATTAGCAAACAAGTGAAGACAGTTCTGCTGATGGGCTTGTTTTTGTGATTATCTGATTAAAGTTTGAATTATATTAACTGTGCACAACAAAGAAAGACAGACACACAGGAATAAAAGTGAATAAGGATGAAAAAGAAAGTTATTGATTCGTTGTCTCATTTTCAGGGCTCGAAGTCGGTATCACGGTCCAGGAATAAGAATAAGGCTTCGTCATCATACTCTGCGAATTCAGCCAGGGTGAGGTCAGTGTCACCTGACAGAGTAGAAATTCCCTCATCTATGTTGCTGGCCACCTCCTCTTCATCCGGCACGCTCTCTCGTACTCTGAAATCTGGTGGTATGAGGTGCTGATTCATCTTGATCATTGTTAACCTCTCCACATTTTTGGGCGAGAGGCGGCTCCGTTTGGGAGTTACAATCCCACCAGCCGCACTGAAAACCCGTTCAGAAGACACACTTGCAAGTGGGCAAGGCAAGTAGTTTAAAGCCAGGTTGGTGAGCTGTGGCCACAATTCTTTTTTCCCATGCCAATACGCCAATGGGTCAGAATTAACATAGACCTCTGTGGAGTCATTCAGATAGTCCTTCACCATCGACTCAAGGTCCTCCTCCAAGGTTCCTCCACTTTGCTTAGCTCTTGCTGTGCCTCTGACCTTTTGAGAACCAAACCCACGCAGAGCTAGCCAATCCTCTTCAGCCTCCAATGTTTCTGTTGTCTTTCGTGCAGATGATCCGGTTGCCGGTGTCTTTAACGGCTGAGAGGTCACTTGTGCCACAGCCACAGGTGCAGAAGTGGATTGTTTTGACTGGGGATGGCCTGCTGATGTACTGCCATTTCCTTCAATTTCCAGCCGTTCTGTTTCAAACTTCTTGGCTGACAAGGCTAGCCAACGTTTGTACTTTGTAACATCTTCATCACCAAAAGGAAAGAATGCTCTGCCTGCCAGCGCCTTTTTGTAGCGTGGATCCAGAATAGTAGCACAAATGTAATGCTGTTCTGAGTGGATCTTTTTAAGACGTTCATCACCTTGTAGGAGCTCTAATAATTGCTCAGCCAGAAGCAAAGAGTCTTGCTTTTTGTCATCTTTTCCAAACACAGAACACACCTCCTTCAGTTGGTCCTCCAGCATGTACAACAATGGGATAGCTTTTCCCAAATTAGAGTCCTCCTTGCTGACTGCACGCGTGAAGACCTCAAAAGGACGAAGCATGCGTGTTAGGCTTTCAACTATGTTCCATTGCGGCCCACCCATCCTCAGCTCCTCTATACCCTCTTTGAAGAAATATTGATCCGTATACTGCTCATACAGACGCTCAAGCATGTAGAAGGTTGAGTTCCAACGTGTTACCACCTCCTGGATGAGTGCTTTCACTGGCATTTGACATTGATATAGCATGCTCCTCAGCTGCTTCCGGGCCTTAAAAGAATGCCTGAAATGCTTGCAAATTTTTCGGCAGGTCTCCAATACACTGTACGCTGCACTGCGTTTATTACCCAAGAATTTTTGGACAACCAGGTTTATACAGTGCGCCAAACACGGCACTCTGAAATAGTAACCGTCCCTCATGGCCTTAACTATATTGGCGCCATTGTCCGTGGAAACATAACCAACCTTGCGTTTTAGTGGGGACAGACAGTTAAGGACCTTTGTGTTAAAGACATCCAAAATGTTTTCTGCTGTGTGACGTTTCTCCAAACCAAACATGGCTAGTGTTGCATGTTTCCGAGCACCTTTAAAAACAATGTTAGTGTCAACACCTGAGTTTAGCTTTGCTTTAGCCCCTGAAAAAGAGACCCAGTGTGCAGTGATGCACATGTAATCAGCGCCTGCGCCACTGGTCCACATGTCTGTTGTCAGATGTATAGTGTGAACAGCACTCTTCTGCAAAGCTGCCCCAATCACCTTCAGAACATCTTCATGTAGTGCTGGAACCGCAACTCGGGCAAAATAGAACCGGCTAGGAACCTTCCATTTAGGGCAGAGCGCTGTCACTAATTCTAGAAAACCAACCCCTTCTACAAAAGAAAAAGGGAGAAGGTCCAGAGCTAGCATTTTAGCCAGCTTAGTGTTATACAGACGGGTCATTGGGTGGTTGCGTTCATATTGCGCTTCTGTAAACAACATCTTTTTAATGTTGCCCTGGACCAATGATTTACGGGATGATGATGATCTCTTCGACCCAGTTACGCTCGCTGATGAACTTTTCCGCATTGATGTCTCACTCTCTCCCACACTCTTAGTGTGGCTCCCATGGGGTGTGCTGCTGACATGGGAACTGGGTGTAAGTGAAGTGTTTGAATCGTCTTCTTCTACCTCCTCGTCATCAGCAGATGACAAATCAACGTTTTCATTACGTGCAATTCCGGCTTTCTTGACCGCCTCTAGGTGCGGAAACCATTGGACAGCGTGCCTTCTCTCAAGATGACCTCTCTGGCCTCCGGTACCATAGTTAGAACCAAGCTTACCACGACTAAATCGAAGCTTACAAAGGCTACAAATGGCTACGTTTTCCTTTTTTGGGCAAACACTAAAGAAGTCCCAAACTGGAGACTTGAAATGTCTTCGGGGGCCGGAGGAGGTGGCGATACTGGTGGTGGTGGTCCTGCTGCTAATGACAGATGAAGTGGAGGATGTGGATTGCCGAACTTCAGTACGTTTTGCACTTTCACCACCACGAATTGAGGTCGAGGACGAGGTGGGTACCTTCTTGCGAAGAAATATGGAAGCGGTAGGTTTTGGTGTACTACTTAACTCCAAATCTAATGATTCCATTTCCATTGCCTCCTCGCCGACATCATCATCACGCTCAGCAGCTTCTCGGGATAGGGTCAAAATGTCTCTTTGCTGCATGCCCGGTGGGGCTGCAGTGACCTTTGTGATGACTGGCTCGTCGTCATCGTGAGAGGCTTCATCACCAGCAGTATCTGTCACTTCTTGTTGAGCCTCATCACACTCCATAGGTTTGAGTTTTTGGACGACCTTCCTTTTACGCTTAGGTACCGGTGTCAGATCATGGTGTGCCTCACTGTCAGACCGCAGTTGTGGTTCCCAAGACAGATCACTTGCATCAGAACGAGGTGGGCTTGAAGAAGATGTAGACACCCCCCTTGATCTTTTCCTTGCTAGGGATGTGGAAGACAATGAATGATCATCAGGAGGAGTGGCTTCCAATGATACCTCGGCTTCATTGTCGATTTCCAAATGTGCCCCTACTTCGGGAGGAACAACTATTGTGGGCACTTGTGAACCTCCATGCACCTTTGCTTGCGCATCTCCTTTTGCTGCCTCTCCTTCCACATGTACTTGGGCGTGTACTTGCACATGGTGTTGTTGTTGCGGCTGTGGTTGTTCAACACTTGTCAGATGAGTTACAACAACCTGTGTTGATTCAGGGACATTGCTGCTACTTTCTTGCGATGAGCCAACATCACTGGTCGATGGTGATTGGAGAAGTACACTGACTGCCTCTGAAGCACTCAAGGGCTTTGACTTAAGTTGGCGTGGTGGTGGAGGCACTGAACCCAATGGAGCAGGGGTGCTGCTCCCAGCTTGGTCCCCAGCAGATCCTGCTGCTGCAGGCGTACTTTTTTTTTTGCTCCCAAAAAAAGTGGCGGGTGGCACACCAGCCTCCTTGGTAACTTGCTTCTTCTGCTCCTTACTAGCAACTTTCTTGCTAGAGGAGCTACGGAGAACTTTCTTTGGGGGCGGGGCCATCTTCTTCAGAGCAGGTCAGACAGCAGGCCGCAGTTGCACGAATTGTAGAGTTGTCTGAGGCCAGACGTGACGTCGCGTGACGTTATGCTGCACACACACACCGCTGCAGGACTTCTTCCTGGCACTGGTGGTTCTCTTGAGTCTTGTGCACCTAAAAAAAATGGAAGACAGAGGAACATCAGTTCAGTTATAGAGCACAAAAAAATCGAAAAACACTGCAAAATCAGCACAATCCCAATCCATCCATGCCCTCCATAATGTTTAAATTCAAGACAACCCACAGAAAGACTAGGCCCATGCAAGAACCACTACCCCTGGGCATAAATAAAGGTTGAAAAGTAGGCAAAATGGTTGGAGGCCTAACAACAAAGCCTGCATTTAAAATGGCCACTTGCCTGCCAGCACATGGCCAGTGCCTGTAGCTGCACTCAAAATGGCCACCAGCCACATGGCATGTCCCTCCCCATGAACACCCCCAAAAATCGAAAAACACTGCAAAATCAGCACAATCCCATTCAATCCATGGCCTCCATGATGTTTAAATTCAAGACAACCCACAGAAATACTAGGCCCATGCAAGACTCACTACCCCTGGGCATAAATAAAGGTTGAAAAGTAGGCAAAATGGTTGGAGGCCTAACAACAAAGCCTGCATTCAAAATGGCCACTTGCCTGCCAGCACATGGCCAGTGCCTGTAGCTGCACTCAAAATGGCCACCAGCCACATGGCATGTCCCTCCCCATGAACACCCCCAAAAATCGAAAAACACTGCAAAATCAGCACAATCCCATTCCATCCATGGCCTCCATGATGTTTAAATTCAAGACAGCCCACAGAAAGACTAGGCCCATGCTAGACTCAAATACCCCTGGTGAAAAGGCCACAAGTACAGGCCCAAAAAACGAAAATCACTGAAAAATCTGCACAATCCCATTCCATCCATGGCCTCCATGATGTTTAAATTCAAGACAACCCACAGAAAGACTAGGCCCATGCAAGACTCACTACCCCTGGGCATAAATAAAGGTTGAAAAGTAGGCAAAATGGTTGGAGGCCTAACAACAAAGCCTGCATTCAAAATGGCCACTTGCCTGCCAGCACATGGCCAGTGCCTGTAGCTGCACTCAAAATGGCCACCAGCCACATGGCATGTCCCTCCCCATGAACACCCCCAAAAATCGAAAAACACTGCAAAATCAGCACAATCCCATTCCATCCATGGCCTCCATGATGTTTAAATTCAAGACAGCCCACAGAAAGACTAGGCCCATGCTAGACTCAAATACCCCTGGTGAAAAGGCCACAAGTACAGGCCCAAAAAACGAAAATCACTGAAAAATCTGCACAATCCCATTCCATCCATGGCCTCCATGATGTTTAAATTCAAGACAACCCACAGAAAGACTAGGCCCATGCAAGACTCACTACCCCTGGGCATAAATAAAGGTTGAAAAGTAGGCAAAATGGTTGGAGGCCTAACAACAAAGCCTGCATTCAAAATGGCCACTTGCCTGCCAGCACATGGCCAGTGCCTGTAGCTGCACTCAAAATGGCCACCAGCCACATGGCATGTCCCTCCCCATGAACACCCCCAAAAATCGAAAAACACTGCAAAATCAGCACAATCCCATTCAATCCATGGCCTCCATGATGTTTAAATTCAAGACAACCCACAGAAATACTAGGCCCATGCAAGACTCACTACCCCTAGGCATAAATAAAGGTTGAAAAGTAGGCAAAATGGTTGGAGGCCTAACAACAAAGCCTGCATTCAAAATGGCCACTTGCCTGCCAGCACATGGCCAGTGCCTGTAGCTGCACTCAAAATGGCCACCAGCCACATGGCATGTCCCTCCCCATGAACACCCCCAAAAATCGAAAAACACTGCAAAATCAGCACAATCCCATTCCATCCATGGCCTCCATGATGTTTAAATTCAAGACAGCCCACAGAAAGACTAGGCCCATGCTAGACTCAAATACCCCTGGTGAAAAGGCCACAAGTACAGGCCCAAAAAACGAAAATCACTGAAAAATCTGCACAATCCCATTTCATCCATGGCCTCCATGATGTTTAAATTCAAGACAGCCCACAGAAAGACTAGGCCCATGCAAGACTCACTGCCCCTGGGCATAAATAAAGGTTGAAAAGTAGGCAAAATGGTTGGAGGCCTAACAACAAAGCCTGCATTCAAAATGGCCACTTGCCTGCCAGCACATGGCCAGTGCCTGTAGCTGCACTCAAAATGGCCACCAGCCACATGGCATGTCCCTCCCCATGAACACCCCCAAAAATCGAAAAACACTGCAAAATCAGCACAATCCCATTCAATCCATGCCCTCCATGATGTTTAAATTCAAGACACCCCACAGAAAGACTAGGCCCATGCACCACTCACTACCCCTGGTCAAGGCCCCAACAACAGGTCAAAAATCGAAAAACACAGAAAAATCAGCACAATCCCAATTCATCTATGGCCTCCATGATGTTTAAGTTCAAGACAACCCACAGAAAGACTCAGTCCACCCACCACTGAGTACCCCTGGGCAAAAGGCCCCAAAACAGCCCAAAAATCGAAAATTCCAAAATTTTAGTTGCAGCAACTGTAATGCCCCAAACAAACTTACTTGTAAAATTTCTAATCCAACAGTGATCCAAAGAAAGTCAAAAAGGCCTCAAATCCAAAGATCCAGCAGCATCCACAAAAAGTAATCCTTCCAGCTCCACATCCAAATGAAAAGTGACCAGGAGATGGACAAAGCACTGGGAGGAGCCTGCTGAACAGGAACAGGAAGTTGAAGACTGTGGGGCACTTCCTTCCTCCCACCCCCCTGCCCCCCTCCCCAAAATGGACTCCTCGCTAAAAAAGTGCAGGCAAATGTCAAACTAAGGAGTTATTCACATAAAAATCATCATTTCTAGAAGGATTATGCTGCTTGCTGGTGGATTTCTTGTGCAGAATTGCAAATTTATATTTTCGCTCGCCGCATCTCAAATCTCGCAATTGCGAAGTACCGCGAGACGTGATCTCGCCGTACTCGCGTTGACAAACTATCGCTGGCAAGCCGCGATGACGTAATCGCGCTCGCCAATTCCCGCGGGATCACACAGCAAGATCCAAAATGGCGCAGCACTCGCAAACTATCGAAAATAACAACTCGGCAAACGATGATAAACGCCGCGCGCCGCAAAAATTGTATCACCAACGCCGCGCGCCGCCAAAAAAATCCGCTGCGTGCAAATTTGCGGATTTTGCGGGAAATCCGTAAATCTCGCGGATTGCGGATTTCCCGAAAATCCGCAAAATCCGCGAGCGTAACGGATTTTCCGCCCATGCTTATTCGCGATGCAGATTCTTGCTCCACACCCAGAGATGGTGCTCCCTCGCACGGCCAAGGACAGCCGTGTACAATAAATCTTTAAACAATGCGCTTGAGCTTTCCGAGGGGCACTCTTGACTTTCCTGCCATCCGGCTTTCTGGACTCTCCTAGCTCTGCACCTCTTCTCCTCAAACATGTACCAATTCCCGACGTGTTTCAAAGCCACTCCGCCTCTTCATCATGGGGACTGGAAAGGAAACACTGTAACACACATTACTGCAAATAACCATTTATTTAAAGTTGAGTGACTCCGCCCTAAGTGGGCGTGGCTTATTCTCTTGTCCATCAAAGCATGATGGTAATTGTAGTCCGTGGTATGAGTGTTTGAATAATCCTTGAGTAGGTTGGGAAAGGGTACATGTTTGAGGAGAAGAGGTGCAGAGCTAAGAGAGGCCAGAAAGCCGGATAGCAGGAAAGTCGAGAGTGCCCCTCGGAAATATATATATAAATATATATATATATATATGTATATATATATATATATATATATTACCTACTGGCTATCGCCAGTAGGTATATATAGTTAGGATTAATTCCCTATGGGATTTCTGAAAATTCTATGTCTAATAACTTTGGCGTTTGTGGACGGAATCGGCTGAAATTTTCAGGAAAATGGCACATTTTGTTTCTGAGCAGCCCCTGAAAATTTGGTGGGGTTTCATCAAGGGGGGGCTGAGAAAAAAGGGGGGTCCCAAAACGCGTTTTTTACATTGAGTTTTCCATAGGGCGGTTGGACTCACTTTTAGCTCGAACGGCTGAATGGATTTGCACGAAACTTGGCAAAATTGTAGGGACTGTTAGCCCGATGTGCCTTTGCTAGGTCTCAATATATGTGCTTCAGTGGATTTTGAGAAATTAACGTTTAAATCAAGATATATATCTGTAACAGCGCTCCGGGCAGCGATCCGGTCCGCTTACTTTTCGCGTTTCGGAACTTTGCGTGCAGAAAGCTGATTGGCTCTCCGGTGTCTGTCAACATTCTAAACAGTCCGGAGCGGCCGCCATCTTGTCTCTCGGTAGGATCGAGAGAGAAGAAGAGGTGAAAAACGAAAGGGGAATTTAATGAAAGGGGGCAAGGTATCCCCCTCTTGACCCCCTAGGAATGTTGTTGGGGTTATTAAAGGGTCCCGTGGGGAAAAGAAAAAAAAAATGATTTTTCACGGTAGAAGCGCTTCACGGGCCGCGAACTGGGCCGCAAACTGGTAGCGAAACGGGAATTCGCCATTTTGTGCTTCGTTAATTAAATTACTAGGTATAAGGGGGTGCGGGAGACGTATCCTAATCCCCTATGTTTCCTGAGGGTGGCTGAGGAGGCTGATATATGTTGATACATCTCTTCCAGCGGCTGTGCGTGAGCTTTTTTTTTTTTTGCTGCGTGACAGTCCGGAGCGGCCGCCATCTTGTCTCTCGGTAGGATCGAGAGAGAAGAAGAGGTGAAAAACTAAGGGGGAATTTAATGAAAGGGGGCAAGGTATCCCCCTCTTGACCCCCTAGGAATGTTGTTGGGGTTATTAAAGGGTCCCGTGGGGAAAAGAAAAAAAAAATGATTTTTCACGGTAGAAGCGCTTCACGGGCCGCGAACTGGGCCGCAAACTGGTAGCGAAACGGGAATTCGCCATTTTGTGCTTCGTTAATTAAATTACTAGGTATAAGGGGGTGCGGGAGACGTATCCTAATCCCCTATGTTTCCTGAGGGTGGCTGAGGAGGCTGATATATGTTGATACATCTCTTCCAGCGGCTGCGCCATCTTGCCTTTTTTCCAATGCCACAATTTTGTCGTGCACGGCAGCCATTTTAGATGCCAGGCTGGTCCCAGGCTATCACCTACCCCTGCGGATGTAGTTTATGGCCCCAGCAGTAGAGAATTCAGACATGCCAACCCTCCCGATTCAGGCGTGTGACTACTGATTTCAGTGCTAGTCTCCCGCCTCCCGATTTCTGCAAGCAAAAACCCGGGGGCATATTACGAACAACTAGCGATAATTTTTGTCTCTAACTTGTTTAGAGACAAAAATTATCGCCGCACATCGGCGATTTTTATCGCAGATAAACCTTGCTATTATCGCAGAAAAGTCAGCGATATTCATGTATTATCGAGCAAATGCTCTTAGCCATGTTATCCACCTCCCATTGGATAACATGGCTAAGAACTGCTCAGGGCAGGTGTTAGATTTTGGAGATATTCGCGCTTAGCGCGAATATCTCCAAAAGTTGGTAATAGAAGATAGCGATGTTAGGGACTGTTTCCAGTCGCTAACATCTTGGCACGCCACTTTGCATGTCATTAGTGATAAGTATCACTGACATGCAAAGCGGGGCCCAAGATGGTCGCTATCTCCTTTTAGCTGTCACTAACTGGTGTTAGCGACAGCTTGGTAATAGGGAGATAATTTTATCTCCGCTTTCATGGCTTTTAAAGCCAAAAAAGCGGAGATAAACCCCCTTGATAATATGCCCCACGATTCCTTGGGGGTTTCAGCTGACAGGGCTTGGTATTGTGTTACATGGTAATTTTTCCAGGAAACGTCAGAGGGTCGATGCAGGGGTTCTAGAAGAGGTGATAAACCATTTAAGCCTCATGAACAAGCGCATGGTCTTTTAAAGATTTGTGAAGTACTCGGGGCGGCGGTGTGTGTGTGCCCTCTTTCAGGAGCGGGCGGGGGGGCACTGCCAGCAACTTGCCAGGTCAGGTAGTGTTCAACACGTGCATCACCCTTTCTCTGCCTGCTATTGCGCTCCATGCTTCGGAAAGGTAAGAAAAAGAACGTGCATTTGAGTTTGAAATGTCCGATCCTGCAGCAGCACACTTCCAAAGCCCACACATGACAATAACCCGATTCAAGGCCCCATTCACCCGTTTTAAAAAAAATAGATAACACTCCAACAAAGTAAGATTATAAAACTTTATTAACTATTAACTATAACGAACGGAACAAAAACTAAAAACATTTAAACATTTTTCAACACAAAAAGCAACAATGGTTAGAAGCTGTCTTTTGTGCGAATAGTCCCAAGGCAGCACAACGTGCAGAGTTCTGGACGGCACCCAGGTGATGTCGCCTGGGTGCCGCACTGGTTTTGGGATCCTACAATGCAGCACAGAAAAACAGCGTGGGGCGTCCCGGGTGGTGCGGGGGGAGGCCTCGTCAGTAGCGGTCTGTTGTGCGAATAGTCCCAAGGCAGCAGAACGCGTTGAGATGTTGATGGGACTGTGTCCAGTGTCACATGGCTGACACAACATGTACGACAGGCACCCAGGTGATGTCCAGTAAACTGCCGCACTGGTTTTGGTATCCTACAATGCTGCTCCGAAAATTGGCGTGCGGCGGCCCGGGGGTGGGGGAGGCGGCGTGAACGGGCCTCCCCAGGTGGCGGCCATCTAGCTGAGTTGCGCCCGCTCTTGCGGCTACAGCGTCTCGCTCACCATGTTGTTGAGTTGCTTCCACTCTTGCAGTGCAGCGATAGGC
Organism: Lissotriton vulgaris; assembly: GCF_964263255.1. Classification (NCBI taxonomy): domain Eukaryota; kingdom Metazoa; phylum Chordata; class Amphibia; order Caudata; family Salamandridae; genus Lissotriton; species Lissotriton vulgaris. The sequence goes on from NW_028249975.1 coordinate 55,947, forward strand.
GGCTGCCACATGGCTCTTAAAATGGCGGACGGCTCCTCGGTTTTGGGCCTGGTCCACTGAAATGGCCCTGGGACACCTTGGAACTCGGGCGCTTGCCTGCTAGGGCTTGGGCTCCATTCTCGAAAAGCGTCCCCTCAGCCGTGAAGATTCTACAAAAGTCTTGGGGGCCCCCGACTCCCGCAGGCTTCCGGTGGGGAGCGGCTGCCATGATTGCTCGCGGAATGACCACGACGGAGCCACGAGATGGTGGTGCTCTCATGCTGACGCCAGCTTCAGTCTGAATGATCCAGAAACAAGGTGGGGCTTTCATCGTTTGGGAAAAAAATTTTTTCTAAACCAATGAAAAGTGTTATTTTTAGGTCATATGACCAAGCCTTCCATCTTTAGGAAACCAAAAGTAAAATGAACCAATGAAAAGTTTTATAAACAAGTCACATGACCTGTTATGCGGCATAGGGCTACAAAAAGCGTAGAAAATCCGTTGGCACGTGAGGCGGCGTCAGTAGCGGACCGATGTGCGAATAGGCCGAAGGCAGCACAACGGGCCGAGATCCGGATGGTACCGAGGTGGTGTCCAGCAAATTGCCGCACTGGTGTGGCCATCCTACAATGCTGCGCCGAAAGACGGCGTGTCCAGCTGAGTTGCGGTCACTGTTGCGGTACAGTGACTCGAACGCGCCGAGATCCGGATGGCACCGAGGTGGTGTCCAGCAAATTGCCGCACTGGTGTGGCCATCCTACAATGCTGCGCCGAAAGACGGCGTGTCCAGCTGAATTGCGGTCACTGTTGCGGTACAGTGACTCGAACGCGCCGAGATCCGGATGGCACCGAGGTGGTGTCCAGCAAATTGCCGCACTGGTGTGGCCATCCTACAATGCTGCGCCGAAAGACGGCGTGTCCAGCTGAGTTGCGGTCACTGTTGCGGTACAGTGAGTCGAACGTGCCGAGATCTGGATGGCCCCGATGTTGTGTCCAGCAAGTTGCCGCACTGGTGTGGCCATCCTACAATGCTGCGCCGAAAGTCGGCATGGGGTGCCCCGTTGGCTTATGAGGTGATGTCAGTAGTGGACCGATGTGTGAATAGGTCGGAACCAGCACAAGGCGCCAAGATCCGAATGGCAAGTCCTGGATGTTGAGTGCCTCAGTTGAGAGTTCTGAGCAGTGCTTGTAAGACTATCTGAAGTTTATTATAAGAATCAGAGTAAGTTGAAGACTGTCTGAAGCTTATTTGCACCTTTTGCAGCTTCACTATTGCCCAAGGTGGTGTCCAGCGGAACTTTTTTCCTTTTCCTTTCTGCTTCTTTTCCTACAATCCGTTTCATCTGAAGACACGACCAGGTCCCTGAATGTGTGTAGGGGGACGCTATTGATTGAATGAAAATGGCGGCTTGACACAAAGCTGACTCAAGCGTTACTGTTGATGCTATACAGACAAAAATTGGTTTTCAGTTTGTACATTCTTCAGGTTTTTTTTTTCCATCCAAGTCTGATTGAGAGTTTGTAGAAAAATGGCTTCAGATTTTCCACATACTACTCTTCAACATTCTTCCTAAATGTAACAATGTGAAACTCACTAGGAGAACGGCTGTTTCTGTTTCCTTTCAAAATGCTGCCAACAATATTTTCTGAATGGAAGACACCATCTTGTAGCATAAAGGGCCGAAAGGGGTTCTGGTCTGGCCGATGGTTGGTGGAGACATTTTGACTATATCTTGGACCTGCCCGGCCTCGCCCAAAATGGCGCCGGTATAAATGGGACTCGTAACTCCTTGCCCGCAAATGTATATCTAGAAAATGTTATTGTAAGTGGCCCTGTCCTATTTTAATTACAAAATGTATGTCCACCGATTCCGCAACTGTTAGACACCTTAGTTCTTGCAACCTAATAGCCCGCTCGTTACGTTCCTCTACAGTGTAAATGTCTCCTCATCATATACGATTTCAGTTTGCTCCGTGGCCGGCCCACGTGGTTATAGGCCCGTATTTGTATACTGACATTTTCACAATAAAGGTTTTTAAAACAAAACACGGTAGTAGTATTTACATTGGTAAAGTTTTTACTTTTAGTCACTGTTTTCGAATCAGTAAAAGGCAAGTGAAATAAAGCAGTCCAATTACATGACGGATAAAAGGTATAATATGTAGGAACGCAGTAAAGATAAATGGTCAAGGGCAGTTGTGTTTTTCATGTCTGCAACATAAAGTGATCGATAAGAATCTGATAATCAGGCGTATCGGCGACTAAGACAGCAGGCCGAATCTCTTTTACTCAACGGCTCCGTCATGGAAGGAAGAAACGCCCTTTTTCTCGAAAAAGGAATATATTTTACTTGCAAGACAGTTGTAAATTTTCCGGGAAAGTACATTAGCCTGGAATATTATAACATATGTTTGAAAAAAAAATATTGTTCGAAAACAATAAAAAGCGTAATTTTTAGGTCATATGACCAAGCTTTTCATCATTAAATTAACAAAAGTAAAATGAACCAATGAAAAGTTTTATTAACAAGTCACATGACCTATTATGCTTACGTTACGCGCTGCGCGCCGCGCCTCGGATCACTTCCGGGTGCGCTAACGCGGCGTGTCATATAACGCATTACGCGACAACGTAGGTCAAGAATATAGTCAAAATGTCTCCACCAACCAGCGTTCAGAACACAACCCCTTTCAGCAGTCCAAAAAGTTCTGTTAAATGACAACAGAGGGGACAGGCAACAAGAACCATCAGTCAAAGAGGGGAGGGCAAGTTCTTCTCTTCCGGGTCATGTTGGGGCGCTACCGGAACTGATCGAATTGGTAGTCTACAGTGTTTCTGGATGTTTCAGACTAAAGCTGGCGTCAGCATGAGACCACTACCATCTCGTAGCTCCGTCGTGGCCATTCCACGAGCAATCATGGCAGCCGCTCCCCACCAGAAGCCTGCGGGAGTCGGAGGCCCCCAAGACTTTTGTAGAATCTTCACGGCTGAGGGGACGCTTTTCGAGAATGGGACCCAAGCCCTATCAGGGAAGCGTCCGAGTTCCAAGGTGTCCCAGGGCCATTTTAGTGGACCAGGCCCAAAACCGAAGAGCCGGCCGCCATTTTGAGAGTCCTGTGGCAGCCGCCTATCGCTGCACCGCAAGAGCGGGAGCAACTCAACTACATGATGAGCGAGACGCTGTAGTCGCAAGAGCGGGCGGTAAACAGCTGAATGGCGGAAGAGGCACAGTGTAGCAAAAGCGGGCGGAATGGCAACTAAAACGGTATAGGGGCGCCCCACTACAGCTTGTCTTCAGGTCAAACGGATTGTGGGACAAGGTCCAGAATTGAAGAGTCATCAAAAGGCAAAAAGTTCCGCCGGACCCCGGGAGCCGGCCGCCTATGTCGGGGGCGTTCTCAGGCTACACCAGTGCTATAAGACTTGGGGAGGGTGTCGGAGCCAAGCGTCTTCTCCGAGTCCATGGCCATCACACCGCCCCTCAGGGGCCTCCGTCAAGCTGTTTAGGAAGCTAACATATCACATTGTTTTCTAATGCAGTCAGGCCCACAAACGACACTCACTTACTTTGAGAATAGTGAAGCTGCAGTAGGTGGAAATAAGCTTCAGACAGTGTTACAAGCACTGCTCAGAACTCTTAACTATGGCACCCAACATCCAGAACTTATGCTATTTGAGAATGGCAGTGACATCGAAGCATCTCAGGGACCAAAACCATTAACGTACTTTCACGTATGAAAATCTTACTTGGAGAGGGGGCAGGAGCGAAGCGCCCCCTCCCAGTCAGCGCCACCACACCGTATGTTGAAAATTTGAAGCCATCGTTCTACAAAGTCAACCAAACTTGGATTGAAAAATCTAGAAAAATGTACAAACTGAAAACCAGTTTTGGTCTGCATAGCATCAGTAGCAACGCTTGAGTCAGCTTTGTGTCAAGCCGCCATTTTGATTCAACAAAGCACAGGCATTGAAAAAGGCTCAAATTCAGAACTCTAAACTATGGCACCCAACATCCAGGAGCTTGCCATCCGGATCTTGGAGCCTTGTGCTGCTTGTGATCTGTTCACACATCGGTCCACTACTGACATCATCTTATAAACCAACGTTATGTAAATAGTTTTTTAATAAAATGTTTTACCCTGTTTCTTTGCTGGTGTGTTGTCTATATTTTTAATATTTGCATAGGGTTTGTCGTTATTTTGTGCGGGATGGGTGATGGAGCCGAGCTGTCTTGCAGCCCTCATGGTGTGGAGCTCAGTTCATCTCACTATTTTCGTATTTCTCATGAAGGGTTGTTCCTAATATTTCTATTTTAGCGAGGTCAAAAAGAGATCCAATTAGTGGCCTACTGATTTTGCTCGATTACTTTTATTTTTTTTACACGATTTTTCACTATCTGCAAAGACTAAACAGAGTATTGCGACTTTGTGCTTGTTTGTAAATAGAGAATGATCCAAAGAGAACCAATTCTAAAACAGTAAATGCTTGGACAACAATCAATCAAATGGAGAGACAAGCAGGCACGACGGATTACAACGGGGGCAAAGGCTTGCGTTAACTACCGTTCACTATCTGCAAAGAGAGAGTACTACTAAGACAAAAGAGGGGAGGGGGGGGGTGCAGCGTTCAAAGCACATCAGCGTGCATAAATACGAAAATGTTTTTATCTATCACGTACTTGACATTTTAAAGCTTTTCATATTTGCTATTAAAAAACCAATGAAATTCACAGAAAAAACCATAGGTTATAGTGGATATATAGTTAGGAATTTGCATTTACAAAACCTTGAAAATTCAATGAAAAAACCATTGGTTTTAGGCCATATATAGTTAGGGATTTGCATTTACAAAACCTTATTTTACTCGCATAAAACCATTGAAATTCCAAATATAGTTATAAGCGCTAACTATATATCGCGCACCCGCAATCCACTGCTGATGATGTCACATATTACATCATTCATGACATGGTTAGTGACATCACTGATGACATCACTGATGACATCTCAAATGACATCACTGATGACATCACTGAAAACATCTCATTTGACATGACTGATAACATCACTGATGATATCATTCATGTGATAATACGATGAACCTCTTCAGACTCTAATATAACCTTAGATACAATCAGTGTAAACAGACACTCACAGACTGTCACTCATCCATGGAGTTACTCACACACCTAGTCAGTCATGCAAAGAATCAATCACACCTCCATTTCCTCAACTATACAGTTATACAAAATTTACTTATTCAAACATATACTAACACATATTTACTCTATTATACAATCCCTGATACAAGTTCACAATGATCCATACAGCCACTCACACATTCACTGGCTCTTATGCACAGTTATTTATATATGTCAACTCTCACATGTACTGTGTTTTACATATGTACTTACTTTGACATGTAGCACTGAGATATCCATTCACTCACCAATGCACTCATGCACACAGTCAACCGCCCATACAGCTGTTTCCACATGCACTTTTGAAACCATACATCTAGTGAATCAACTGCTCACACATCTATGCACAGAGTCATACACCTCTCAGCCACCTACACACACACTCAGTATCCCATACAAATACTTGGGCAACCAATCAATAACCCATATAGTTACTCATATAGCTACTTATCAACACATGTAACAGTTTACAGAACAACAGACATAATGATGCACAAATTAAGACAGTTTAGTCACTAACCCATGCACTCAGTGAGACACATTTAATCACTCACTCATACAGTCAGTCATGCACCTACTAAATCCTTCATCCAGACACTTATATATCCACTCATTCTTCAATATGTAAGAGATATTTTAACTTTACAGAAACATACAGTCACTGCATGTTGTCATCAGTGATGTCATCAGTGATGTCATTTGAGATGTCATCAGTGATGTCATCAGTGATGTCACTAACCATGTCATGAATGATGTAATATGTGACATCATCAGCAGTGGATTGCGGGTGCGCGATATATAGTTAGCGCTTATAACTATATATGGAATTTCAATGGTTTTATGCGAGTAAAATAAGGTTTTGTAAATGCAAATCCCTAACTATATATGGCCTAAAACCAATGGTTTTTTCATTGAATTTTCAAGGTTTTGTAAATGCAAATTCCTAACTATATATCCACTATAACCTATGGTTTTTTCTGTGAATATATATATATATATATATATATATATATATATATATATATATATATATATAGTAGCAATTCCTGTTTCCTCAGCGATTCCACACCAAACAGAAAGAAGGACCCCAAAGCAGCAGGTAAGTTCTCAGTGGGAAGATTTATTTGCTCTCAAAAAATGGTATTCCAGGCATGACGCGTTTCGGTTAACCAGTAACCTTGATCACATCTATTACCTACTGGCGGTCGCCAGTAGGTATATATAGTTAGGATTTTTTCTCTATGGGATTTTTGAAAATTCTATGTCTAATAACTTTGGCGTTTGTGAACGGAATTGGCTGAAATTTTCAGTAAAATGGAACATTTTGTTTCTGAGCAGCCCCTGACAATTTGGGGGGGTTTCATCAAGGGGGGGCCGAGAAAAAAGGGGGGTCTCAAAACGCTTTTTTCCCATGTTAATTTCCATAGGGCGGTTGGCCTCACTTTTAGCTCGAACGGCTGAATGGATTTGCACGAAACTTGGCAAAATTGTAGGGACTGTTAGCCCGATGTGCCTTTGCTAGGTCTCAATATATGTGCTCCAGTGGATTTTGAGTAATTTAGGTTCAAAAAAAGATATATATCTGGGCGGAGCCTAACCACACATCTGATCTGATTGGCTGTCAGCACTTCATCCAAGAAGTGTTGGCAGCCATCTTGGGACCAATATACATGATAGCACCTCATTAAAAAGCATTGTAGTTAATAGAGGGTTTTAGGACTTTAGTTACATTATAAATCATTTGTTGATGGTACCATACTCGTTTTAGGAATTGTGGTGGGTTCTAAGGTGATTTTACCATGTGAAAAAACCTTCTGCTGTGATATCATGAATATTGTTTGAAAGAAAACTAATATCTCATGATTTTCCCACAGTGGTTTGGAAGGGGATCTATAAGCTAAACTGAAAGCATATTTTCTGTAAATTCACATTATCTTTCTCAGTCATGTGAAAATGAAGTCTGACATTCTCAGTAAAACATGTACATCCAACAAGGACAGAGACTGTCAGTTGATTCCTTTGTGTCCAACTGCAGCCTCCTAGAGTGTTCTAAAGAACAACTAAAGCGCTAACAGTCCTACTTATTACAAAGGTATGGCACACCTGAAGCCATCTTGATTGAAATAAAGTGGTAACTCTTAAAACATTTAATTTAAAAAGAAACAACATGAGGGGGTATATTTTGCCATAGAAAGTATGATTAGTGCTGCAGAATGAAAAATTAGGGCACATTTTGAGTGACTTCTCAAATCCTTTTCTATTTCATTAAAACATTCTGACATGCAGTCTCCCAAAATGGCCACCATAGACAAAAGAGCCCAAATGTAGCCCAAATATCACCCAGATGTAGCCCAAGTATAGCCCAATGACAGAATGTCCCAGAGTGTTCTAAAGAACAACTAGAGCGCTAACAGTCCTACTTATTACAAAGGTATGGCACACCTGAAGCCATCTTGATTGGAATAAAGTGGTAACTCTTAAAACATTTAATTTAAAAAGAAACAACATGAGGGGGTATATTTTGCCATAGAAAGTATGATTAGTGCTGCAGAATGAAAAATTAGGGCACATTTTGAGTGACTTCTCAAATCCTTTTCTATTTCATTAAAACATTCTGACATGCAGTCTCCCAAAATGGCCACCAGAGACAAAAGAGCCCAAATGTAGCCCAAATATCACCCAGATGTAGCCCAAGTACAGCCCAATGACAGAATGTCCCAGAGTGTTCTAAAGAACAACTAGAGCGCTAACAGTCCTACTTATTACAAAGGTATGGCACACCTGAAGCCATCTTGATTGGAATAAAGTGGTAACTCTTAAAACATTTAATTTAAAAAGGAACAAAATGAGGGGGTATATTTTGCCATATGAATTATGATTAGTGCTGCAGAAAGATAAATTAGGGCACATTTTGAGTGACTTCTCAAACCCTCTTCAATTTCATTAAACAATTCTGACATACAGTCTCCCAAGATGGCCACCAGAGACAAAAGAGCCTAAATGTAGCCCAAATATCACCCAGATGTACCCCAAGTATAGCCCAATGACAGAATGTCCCAGAGTGTTCTAAAGAACAACTAGAGCGCTAACAGTCTTACTTATGACAAAAGTATGGCACACCAGAAGCCATCTTGATTGGAATGAAGTGGTAAGTCTGAAAACACTCAATTTAAAAAGGAACAACATGAGGGGGTTAATTTTGACATAGAAAGTATGATTAGTGCTTCAGAAAGAAAAATTAGGGATCATTTTGAGTGACTTCTCAAATCCTCTTCTATTTCATTAAAAACATTCTGACATGCAGACTGAAACATGCACTTTGAATACCAGCAGCAGACGTCCCTGGTGAGCAGTAGCTTTACTACAGTGATCTAATGTGCAACTAGAGTGCTAACATTCAGAATTTATGGCAAATATGTGACACATCGGAATGCCTTCTTGATGGAACCAAAGTAAACAAGCATTGAAAATGCAATAGATCTCGCCCTCGTTTAAGTTAAAGCCATTCTGTTTGTAATGAGGTGGCTTTTTAGCTTTGCTTTTATTAGTGTTTTTTCAACTTTCATGTAAATAACATGCATCTGTATGCATATAAGTATATGTATGCATGCATTTATGTTTGTATTTATATAGATATACAGATGATATATGTTTATATATGTATGTATATATATATATTCACTGAAAAAAACATAGGCTATAGACCATATATAGTTAGGAATTAGCATTTACAAAACCTTGAAAATTCACTGAAAAAACCATAGGTTATAGACCATATATAGTTAGGAATTCGCATTTACAAAACCTTAATTTACTCACACAAAACCATTGAAATTCCATATATAGTTAGTTCCACTAACTATATATCGCGCACCCGCAATCCACTGCTGATGATGTCACATATTACATCATTCATGACATGGTCAGTGACATCACTGATGACATCACTGATGACATCTCAAATGACATCACTGATGACATCACTGATGACAACATCCAGTGACTGTATGTTTCTGTAAAGTTAAAATATGTCTTACATATTGAAGAATGAGTGGATGTATAAGTGTCTGGATGAAGGATTTAGTAGGTGCATGACTGACTGTATGAGTGAGTGATTAAATGTGTCTCACTGAGTGCATGGGTTAGTGACTAAACTGTCTTGATTTGTGCATCATTATGTCTGTTGTTCTGTAAACTGTTGCATGTGTTGATAAGTAGCTATATGAGTAACTATATGGGTTATTGATTGGTTGCCCAAGTATTTGTATGGGAGACTGAGTGTGTGTGTGGGTGGCTGGGAGGTGTATGACTCTGTGCATAGATGTGTGAGCAGTTGATTCACTAGATGTATGGTTTCAAAAGTGCATGTGGAAACAGCTGTATGGGCGGTTGACTGTGTGCATGAGTGTATTGGTGAGTGAATGGATATCTCAGTGCTACATGTCAAAGTAAGTACATATGTAAAACACAGTACATGTGAGAGTTGACATATATAAATAACTTTCGAACCAGTACTCCTTCCACTTCCACCAGAGAACCCCCGGCGGCGAAGAGAGAGACACACGAACCACTTCCGATTTCAGGCAAGATGTTTTAATTGACCAAACAGCAGTCGGCAGATGACGCGTTTCGGGCTCAGGCGCCCTTGTTCACATCATGTCTCACTGAGTGCATGGGTTAGTGACTAAACTGTTTTAATTTGTGCATCATTATATCTGTTGTTCTACAAACTGCTGCATATGTTGATCAGTAGCTATATGAGTAACTGTATGGGTTATTCATTGGTTGTCCAAGTATTTGTATGGGAAACTGAGTGTGTGTGTATGGGTGGCTGGGAGGTGTGTGACTCTGTACATAGATGTGTGAGTAGTTGATTCACTATATGTATGGGTTCAAAAGTGCATGTGGAAACAGCTGTATGGGCGGTTGACTGTGCATGAGTGTATTAGTGAGTGAATGGATATCTCAGTGCTACATGTCAAAGTAAGTACATATGTAAAACACAGTACATGTGAGAGTTGACATATATAAATAACTGTGCATAAGAGCCAGTGAATGTGTGAGTGGCTGTATGGATCATTGTGAACATGTATCAGGGATTGTATAAGAGAGTAAAGTAAATATGTGTTAGTATATGTTTGAATAAGTAAGGTGTGTATAACTGTATAGTTGAGAAAATGGAGGTGTGATTGATTTTTTGCATAACTGACTAGGTGTGTGAGTAACTCCATGGATGAGTGACAGTCTGTGACTGTCTGTTTACACTGATTGTATCTAAGGTTATATTAGAGTCTGAAGAGGTTCATGGTATTATCACATGAATGATATCATCAGTGATGTGATCAGTCATGTCAAATGAGATGTTATCACTGATTTTATCAGTGATGTCATTTGAGATGTCATCAGTGATGTCATTTGAGATGTCATCAGTGATGTCATTTGAGATGTCATCAGTGATGTCATCAGTGATGTCACTAACCATGTCATGAATGATGTAATATGTGACATCATCAGCAGTGGATTGCGGGTGCGCGATATATAGTTAGTGGAACTAACTATATATGAAATTTCAATGGTTTTGTGTGAGTAAAATAAGGTTTTGAAAAGGCTAATCCCTAACTATATATGGTCTATAACCAATGGTTTTTTCAGTGAATTTTCAAGGTTTTGTAAATGCAAATTCCTAACTATATATGGCCTATAACCTATGGTTTTTTCAGTGAATTTCATTGGTTTTTTAATAGAAAATATCAAAAGCTGTAAAATGTCAAGTACGTGATAGGTAAAAACTTTTTCGTGTTTATGCACGCTGATGTGCTTTGAACGCTGCCCCCCTCCCCTCTTTTCTATTAGTAGTACTCTCTCTTTGCAGATAGTGAAGAGTAGTTAACGCAGGCCTTTACCCCCGTTGTAATCCGTCGTGCCTGCTTGTCTCTCCATTTGATTGATTGTTATCCAAGCATTTACTGTTTTACAATTGATTCTCTTTGGTTCATTCTCTATTTACAAACAAGCACAAAGTCGCAATACTCTGTTTAGTCTTTGCAGATAGTGAAAAATCGTGAAAAATCGTGTAAAAAAATAAAAGTAATCGAGCAAAATCAGTAGGCCACTAATTGGATCTCTTTTTGACCTCGCTAAAATAGAAACATTAGGAACAACCTTTCATGAGAAATACGAAAATAGTGAGATGAACTGAGCTCCACACCATGAGGGCTGCAAGACAGCTCGGCTCCGTCACCCACCCCGCCCAAAATAACGACAAACCCTATGCAAATATTAAAAATATAGACAACACACCAGCAAAGTAACAGGGTAAAACATTTTATTAAATAACTATTTACATTACGTTGGTTTATGAGATGATGTCAGTAGTGGACCGATGTGTGAATAGGTCGGAAGCAGCACAAGGTGCCAAGATCCGGATGGCAAGTCCTGGATGTTGGGTGCCATAGTTCAGAGTTCTGAGTTTGAGCCTTTTTCAATGCCTGTGCTTTGTTGTTTCCCCTCCATCAAAAACAAAAAAAAATATAAAACTGTGCAAAAATACAAAAAAATCAAAAAATGTTTAGAAAAGCAGTGCTTGTAAGACTGTCTGAAGCTTATTTCCACCTACTGCAGCTTCACTATTCTCAAAGTAAGTGAGGGTCGTTTGTGGACCTGACTACATTTGAAAACAATGTTATATGGTACCTCCCTAAACCGCTTGACGGAGGCCCCCGAGGGGCGGTGTGATGGCACGGACTCGGAGAAGATGATTGGCTCCGACCCCCTCCCCAAGTCTTATAGCACTGGTGTAGCCTGAGATCGCCCCCGACATAGGCGGCCGGCTCCCGGGATCCGGCGGAACTTTTTGCCTTTTGATGACTCTTCTATTCTGGACTTTGTCCCACAATCCGTTTGACCTGAAGACACGCTGTAGTGGGGCGCCCCTTTACCGTTTTAGTTGCCATTCCGCCCGCTTTTGCTACACTGTGCCTCTTCCGCCATTCAGCTGTTTACCGCCCGCTCTTGCGACTACAGCGTCTCGCTCACCATGTAGTTGAGTTGCTCCCGCTCTTGCGGTGCAGCGATAGGCGACTGCCACAGGACTCTCAAAATGGCGGCCGGCTCTTCGGTTTTGGGCCTGGTCCACTAAAATGGCCCTGGGACACCTTGGAACTCGGACGCTTCCCTGATAGGGCTTGGGTCCCATTCTCGAAAGCGTCCCCTCAGCCGTGAAGATTCTACAAAAGTCTTGGGGGCCCCCGACTCCCGCAGATTTCTGGTGGGGAGCGGCTGCCATGTCTGCTCGTGGAATGGCCACGACGGAGCTACGAGATGGTAGTGCTCTCATGCTGACGCCAGCTTTAGTCTGAAACATCCAGAAACACTGTAGACTACCAATTCGATCAGTTCCGGTAGCGCCCCAACATGACCCGGTAGAGAAGAACTTGCCCTCCCCTCTTTGACTGATGGTTCTTGTTGCCTGTCCCCTCTGTTGTCATTTAACAGAACTTTTTGGACTGCTGAAAGGGGTTGTGTTCCGAACGCTGGTTGGTGGAGACATTTTGACTATATTCTTGACCTACGTTGTCGCGTAATGCGTTATATGACACGCCGCGTTAGCGCACCCGGAAATGATCTGGGGCGCGGCGCGCAGCGCGTAACGTAAGCATAACAGGTCATGTGACTTGTTAATAAAACTTTTCATTGGTTCATTTTACTTTTGTTATTTTAATGATGAAAAGCTTGGTCATATGACCTAAAAATTACGCTTTTTATTGGTTTCGAACTTTTTTTTTAATAACATATATGTTATAATATTCCAGGCTAATGTACTTTCCCGGAAAATTTACAACTGTCCTGCAAGTAAAATATATTCCTTTTTCGAGAAAAAGGGCGTTTCTTCGTTCCATGACGGAGCCGTTGATTAACAGAGACTCGGCCTGCTGTCTTAGTCGCCGATACGCCTGATTATCAGATTCTTATCGATCACTTTATGTTGCAGGAGAGGAAAACACAACTGCCCTTGACCATTTATCTTTACTGCGTTCCTACATATTATACCTTTTATCCGTCATGTAATTGGACTGCTTTATTTCACTTGCCTTTTACTGATTCGAAAACAGTGACTAAAAGTAAAAACTTTACCAATGTAAATACTACTACCATGTTTTGTTTTAAAAACCTTTATTGTGAAAATGTCAGTATACAAATACGGGCCTATAACCACGTGGGCCGGCCACGGAGCAAACTGAAATCGTATATGATGAGGAGACATTTACATTATAGAGGAACGTAACGAACGAGCCATTAGGTTGCAAGAACTAAGGTGTCTAACAGTTGCGGAATCGGTGGACGTACATTTTGTAATTAAAATACGACAGGGCCACTTACAAAAAAGTTATCTAGATATACATTTGCGTGCAAGTACCATGGGTGACGTTAATTCGAACTTTCAATAGTACAGTAATCAATAACACATCAGAACTTAATATCAATAGGGATGTCGAAATATTCAATCAATTCTCGTCCCCGCCCGCCATGAGCATCAAAACTGCATTCATATCTCGTGATATCAAGGTTGTTCAACCAGTACACAACAAGGAGTTACGAGTCCCATTTATTCCGGCGCCATTTTGGGCGAGGCCGGGCAGGTCCAAGATATAGTCAAAATGTCTCCACCAACCATCGGCCAGACCAGAACCCCTTTCGGCCCTTTATGCTACAAGATGGTGTCTTCCATTCAGAAAATATTGTTGGCAGCATTTTGAAAGGAAAGATAAACAGCCGTTCTCCTAGTGAGTCTCACATTGTTACATTTAGGAAGAATGTTGAAGAGTAATATGTGGAAAATCTGAAGCCATTTTTCTACAAACTCTCAATCAGCCTTGGATGGAAAAAAAAATCCTGAAGAATGTACAAACTGAAAACCAATTTTTGTCTGTATAGCATTAACAGCAACGCTTGAGTCAGCTTTGTGTCAAGCCGCCATTTTCATTCAATCAATAGCGTCCCCCTGCACACATTCAGGGACCTGGTCGTGTCTTCAGGTGAAACGGATTGTGGGACAAGAAGCAGAAAGGAAAAGGAAAAAAGTTCCGCCGGACCTCGGGAGCCGGCCGCCTATGTCATGGGCGATCTTTGGCCACACCAGGGCAATAGTGAAGCTGCAGCAGGTGCAAATAAGCTTCAGACAGTCTTACAAGCACTGCTCAGAACTCTCAACGATGGCACTCAACATCCAGGACTTGCCATCCGGATCTTGGCGCCTTGTGCTGGTTCCGACCTATTCACACATCGGTCCACTACTGACATCACCTCATAAGCCAACGGGGCACCCCACACCGACTTTCGGCGCAGCATTGTAGGATGGCCACACCAGTGCGGCAACTTGCTGGACACAACCTCGGTGCCATCCGGATCTCGGCGCGTTCGAGTCACTGTACCGCAAAAGTGACCGGAACTCAGCTGAACACGCCGTCTTTCGGCGCAGCATTGTAGGATGGCCACACCAGTGCGGCAATTTGCTGGACACCACCTCGGGCCATAGTGAAGCTGCAGCAGGTGCAAAGAAGCTTCAGATAGTCTTACAAGCACTGCTCAGAACTCTCAACTATGGCACTCAACATCCAGGACTTGCCATTCGGATCTTGGCGCCTTGTGCTGGTTCCGACCTATTCACACATCGGTCCACTACTGACATCACCTCATAAGCCAACGGGGCACCCCACGCCGACTTTCGGCGCAGCATTGTAGGATGGCCACACCAGTGCGGCAACTTGCTGGACACAACCTCGGTGCCATCCGGATCTCGGCGCGTTCGAGTCACTGTACCGCAAGAGTGACCGAAACTCAGCTGGACACGCCGTCTTTCGGCGCAGCATTGTAGGATGGCCACACCAGTACGGCAATTTGCTGGACACCACCTCGGTGCCATCCGGATCTCGGCGCGTTGTGCTGCCTTCGGCCTATTCGCACACCGGTCCGCTACTGACGCCGCCTCACGTGCCAACGGATTTCCTACGCTTTTTGTAGCCCTATGCCGCATAACAGGTCATGTGACTTGTTTAAAAAACTTTTCATTGGTTCATTTTACTTTTGGTTTCCTAAAGATGGAAGGCTTGGTCATATGACCTAAAAATAACACTTTTCATTGGTTTAGAATTTTTTTTTTCCCAAACGATGAAAGCCCCACCTTGTTTCTGGATGATTCAGACTGAAGCTGGCGTCACCATGAGAGCACCACCATCTCGTGGCTCCGTCGTGGTCATTCCGCGAGCAATCATGGCAGCCGCTCCCCACCGGAAGCCTGCAGGAGTCGAGGGCCCCCAAGACTTTTGTAGAATCTTCACGGCTGAGGGGACGCTTTCGAGAATGGAGCCCAAGCCCTAGCAGGCAAGCGTCCGAGTTCCAAGGTGTCCCAGGGCCATTTTAGTGGACCAGGCCCAAAACCGAAGAGCTGGCCGCCAAGAGTCCTGTGGCAGCCGCCTATCACTGCACTGCAAGAGTGGGAGCAACTCAACTACATGGTGAGCGAGACGCTGTAGCCGCAAGAGCGGGCGCAACTCAGCTGGATGGCCGCCACCTGGGTAGGCCCGTTCACGCCGCCTCCCCCACGCCCCCCCCCGGGCCGCCCCACACCAATTTTCGGAGCAGCATTGTAGGATACCAAAACCAGTGCGGCAGTTTACTGGACATCACCTGGGTGCCATCCACATCTCAGCGCGTTCTGCTGCCTTGGGACTATTCGCACAACAGACCGCTACTGACGAGGCCTCCCCCCGCACCACCCGGGACGCCCCACGCTGTTTTTCTGAGCTGCATTGTAGGATCCCAAAAACCAGTGCGGCACCCAGGTGACATCACCTGGGTGCCGTCCAGAACTCAGCACGTTGTGCTGCCTTGGGACTATTCGCACAAAAGACAGCTTCTGACCATTGTTGCTTTTTTTTGTCAAAAATGTTTAAATGTTTGTTACAGTTTTTGTTCCGTTCGTTATATTTAAAAGTTAATAAAGTTTTATAATCCCACTTTGTTGGAGTGCTATATATTTTTAAAAAATCGGGTGAATGGGGCCTTGAATCGGGTTATTGTCATGTGTGGGCTTTGCAAGTGTACTGCTACAGGATCGGACATTTCAAACTCAAATGCACGTTCTTTTTCTTACCTTTCCGAAGCATGGAGCGCAATAGCAGGCAGAGAAAGGGTGATGCAAGTGTTGAACACTGCCTGGCCTGGCAAGTTGCTGGCAGTGCCCCCCCCGCCCGCTCCTGAAAGAGGGCACACACACACCGCCGCCCCGAGTACTTCACAGATCTTTAAAAGACCATGCGCTTGTTCATGAGGCTTAAATGGTTTATCACCCCTTCTAGAGCCCCTGCATCGACCCTCTGACGTTTCCTGGAAGAATTAGCACGTAACACAATACCAAGCCCTGTCAGCTGAAACCCCCGAGGAATCGTGGGGCATATTATCAAGGGGGTTTATCTCCGCTTTTTTGGCTTTAAAAGCCAAGAAAGCAGAGATAAAATTATCTCCCTATTACCAAGCTGTCGCTAACACCAGTTAGTGACAGCTAAAAGGAGATAGCGACCACCTTGGGCCCCGCTTTGCATGTCAGTGATATTTATCACTAATGACATGCAAAGTGGGCGTGCCAAGATGTTAGCGACTGGAAACAGTCCCTAACATCGCTATCTCCTATTACCAACTTTTGGAGATATTCGCGCTAAGCGCGAATATCTCCAAAAGCTAACACCTGCCCTGAGCAGTTCTTAGCCATGTTATCCAATGGGAGGTGGATAACATGGCTAAGAGCATTTGCTCGATAATGCATGAATATCGCTGACTTTTCAGCGATATTCATGCATTGCGGCCGTTTTTTATCGCATTTGCGATAAACCTTGCTAATAGCAAGGTTTATCTGCGATAAAAATCGCCGACGTGCGGCGATAATTTTTGTCTCTAAACAAATTAGAGACAAAAATTATCGCTAGTTGTTGGTAATATGCCCCCGGGTTTTTGCTTGCAGGAATCGGGAGGCGGGAGACTAGCACTGAAATCAGTAGTCTCACGCCTGAATCGGGAGGGTTGGCATGTCTGGATTCTCTACAGCTGGGGCCATAAACTACATCCGCAGGGCTAGGTGATAGCCTGGGACCGGCCTGGCATCTAAAATGGCTGCCGTGCACGACAAAATTGTGGCATTGGAAAAAAGGCAAGATGGCGCAGACAATGTTTATCAATAAGGATTCATTTATAACAAAATATTTTATCGCACTGACAAATTGGCGGTCAACACTTCCTGATTTCCATCGAATCGAACGTTAACAGACGTCACGCAGCAAAAAAAAAAAAAAGCTCACGCACAGCCGCTGGAAGACATGTATCAACATATATGAGCCTCCTCAGCCACCCTCAGAAAACATAAGGGATCAGGATACGTCTCCCGCACCCCCTTATACCTAGTAATTTAATTAAAACGAAACACAAAATGGCGAATTCCCGTTTCGCTACCAGTTTGCGGCCCGGGAAGCGCTTCTACCGTGAAAAATCAATTTTTTTTTCCCCACGGGACCCTTTAATAACCCCAACATCATTCCTAGGGGGTCAAGAGGGGAATACCTTGCCCCCTTTCATTAAATTCCCGCTTCGTTTTTCACCTCTTCTTCTCTCTCGATCCACCGAGAGACAAGATGGCGCATGCACAGCCGCTGGAAGACATATATCAACATATATGAGCCTCCTCAGCCACCCTCAGAAAACATAAGGGATTAGGATACGTCTCCCGCACCCCCTTATACCTAGTAATTTAATTAAAACGAAGCACAAAATGGCGAATTCCCGTTTCGCTACCAGTTTGCGGCCCAGTTCGCGGCCCGGGAAGCGCTTCTACCGTGAAAAATAATTTTTTTTTTATTTTCCCCACGGGACCCTTTAATAACCCCAACAACATTCCTAGGGGGTCAAGAGGGGTATACCTTGCCCCCTTTCATTAAATTCCCCCTTCGTTTTTCACCTCTTCTTCTCTCTCGATCCTACCGAGAGATAAGATGGCGGCCGCTCCGGACTGTTTAGAATGTTGACAGACACGGGAGAGCCAATCAGCTTCGCATCGCAAAGTTCCGTTTCGCGAAAAGTAAGCGGACCGGAGCGCAGCCCGGAGCGCTGTTACAGATATATATCTTGTTTTGAACGTTAATTTCTCAAAATCCACTGGAGCACATATATTGAGACCTAGCAAAGGCACATCGGGCTAACAGTCCCTACAATTTTGCCAAGTTTCGTGCAAATCCATTCAGCCGTTCGAGCTAAAAGTGAGGCCAACCGCCCTATGGAAATTAACATGGGGAAAACGCGTTTTGGGACCCCCCTTTTTTCTCGGCCCCCCCTTGAGGAAACCCCCCCAAATTTTCAGGGGCTGCCCAGAAACAAAACGTGCCATTTTCCTGAAAATTTCAGCCGATTCCGTCCACAAACGCCAAAGTTATTAGACATAGAATTTTCAAAAATCCCATAGGGAAAAAATCCTAACTATATATACCTACTGGCGACACGCCAGTAGGTAATATATATATATATATATATATATATATATATATATATATATATATATATATATATATATATATATATATATATATATATTACCTACTGGCGGTAGGTAATATATATATATATATATATATATATATATATATATATATATATATATATATATATATATATATATATATATATATATATATATATATATATATATATATGTATATATATATATATATATATATATATATATATATATATATATATATATATATATATATATATATATATATATATTACCTACTGGCGGTCGCCAGTAGGTATATATAGTTAGGACCTAGTTTCCATAGGAAATCTGCAACATTCTATTGGGAATAACTTTGGCACCGGTTAATCAATCTATGTGAATTTCTCAAAGAAGATGGCGCGTTATGCTCTGCTCCTTCCCTGAAAGTTTCGGGGGGGATTCGTGAAGCGGGGGCCGAGAAAAAAGGGGGGTCCCAAAACGTGTTTTCCCCATGCAATTTTCCATAGGACCTTTAGACACGGCTACAGCCCGAACGGCTGAACGGAATTACAAGAAATTTGGCAAAATGGTAGAGTCTGATTCGCAGATCACGCTTTTGCTTACATGGTGTAAATCCCTCCAGTAGTTGCTGAGAAAATTCAAGTTGAAATCAATTATATATCTATAAGCGCGCACAGTGCGAGCACCGTGCGCGCACCGTGCGAGCACCCCGCGATTTTTCAACAAAAAAAAAAAATACTTTTTAGGGGCCTTTGGGGTCCTTGTGAGACCCCCTGAGCAGGCCTAGAGGGTCAGGGTGCTTCTACCCTGCCCCCTTTTTGAGTTCTACACATTTGTTTTCCTGCTTTCCTGTGCCTTAGTCTACTGAGGCACAAGATGGCTGCCAACTGTTTCTGTTTTGGAGTGTAGCAGCCAATCAGCATGCCTTCCAGAGAAAGCTGCATGCTCATTGGCTGTCAACACTTTAAACCAGGAAGTGTTGGCATCCATCTTGTGCTAGGTAGACCGAGGCACAAAAGAAGCAGAGCTCACAGCCCACACAGCTCTCAAATCCCACACAGCTCTCACAGCCCACACAGCTCTCACAGCCCACACAGCTCTCACAGCCAACACAGCTCTCACAGCCCACACAGCCCACACAGCCCTCACAGTCCACACAGCCCACACAGCCCTCACAGCCCTCACAGCCCACACAGCTCTCACAGCCAACACAGCCCATACAGTTCTCACAGCCCACACAGCTCTCACAGCCAACACAGCTCTCACAGCCCACATGGTGTGGAAAAAAAAGGTAGGGCTGTCGGCCTGTTTCAAGATTGCCCGGCGTTAACCGCCTCTATACCATTCTGGTTACCAAACAAAGAGACAGGCGCTGGAGACTGGAAGGCAGGAAACAGAAGTTTTTATTCCGACGGAGCAGAACACATCAGATCAGACAACAAGGTATCGTCTCGAGGTGCTCTAACAGCCTCTCTGAGGCCTGGCCTTTTATACCCTGGTTTATGGCATGTGACCACTTTTTATTACAATCAAGACATTGTGAAGTAAGGAAAAAGACATCCCCGTAATCCTCGTGTCAATCCCACCCCCACATGCATCCACAATAGAGGTCCTCAACCTGCCGATAAGAGGAGGGGGCTATCACGCAGCTGAGTGTTCTGCCGATTCTTAGGATGTGTGCGCCTGATCGTATCCCAGGGGGTGGGGAGGCCAGGATCAATAGAGGGCCCTTTGAAGAGGAGCGACTCCACACAATAGGGGGCAGTAAACTGTATCTCCCGGCTTAGGCGATGGCCTCGGACCTGTGTGGACAATCGGACTCGGTGGAAGGGGTCATCAAAGGAGAGGTATTCATGCCGCGTGATCAATCAAGCGCAGAGGGAGAGTTTACCAACATAGGGGTATTCATGAAAGGAAAGGAGGTGTTGGTCAGGCGCGAGCGTGACTCCCAAGGACAGGGTCATGCGGACTTGTGCATGTGAGGGAGGGGGCAGCCAGGGTGCACGGAGGACGCTCGCAGGGTCAGGGGAGCGCGCTGGTGATCGATCGTGAACGGGGAGACCATGGTACCCAAAATGGCTGCCGTGCAGGTTATACGTGGGTGACAAGCTGGCGCAGATGATGTTCAGTTCGTAAACTTAAATTCCACACATGGCTCACACTCTCACAGCCCAAACAGCTCTCACAGCTCTCACAGCCCACAGAGACCTCACAGCCCACACAGTCCTCACAGCCCACAAAGCTCTCACATCCCACACAGCTCTCACAGCCCACACAGATCTCACAGCCCGCCTAGGTAGACCAAGGCACAAAAGAAGCAGAGCTCACAGCCCACACAGCTCTCACAGCCCACACAGCTCTCACAGCCCACACAGCCCTCACAGCCCACACAGCCCTCACAGCCCACACAGCCCTCACAGCCCACACAGCTCTCACAGCCAACACAGTTCTCACAGCCCCACAGCTCTCACAGCCCACACAGCTCTCACAGCCCACACAGCTCTCACAGCCCACACAGCTCTCACAGCACAGCCCACACAGCCCACACTCTCACAGCCCAAACAGCTCTCATAGCCCACACAGCTCTCACAGCCCAAACAGCTCTCACAGACCACACAGCTCCCACAGCCCACACAGCTCCCACAGCCCACACAGCTCTGGCAAAGATAATACCAGCAGAGAACAAGCACTGGCAAAGTCTATAACGGCAGCAAACAAACACTGGCAAAGACAATAACGGCAGAAAAAAACACTGGCAAAGACAATAACGGCAGCAAAAAAAAAACACAGACAAAGGCAATACCAGCAGCGAACCAACACTGGCAAAGATAATACAATCAGGGGGGCAGGGGCACAAACAACGGCACAATCAGGGGACAGAAGGCCCGACAAACGGCACAATCAGTGGGCAGAAGGCAAGAAAAAACTGCACAATTAGTGGGCAGAAGGCAACAAATACGGCACAATCAGGGAGCAGAAGGCAAAAAATACAGCACAATCAGGGTGCAGAAGGCAAGAAATATGGCACAATCAGGGTGCATGAGGCAGGAAATACGGCACAATCAGGGGGGCAGAAGCCAAGAAATACGGCACAATCAGGGGGGCAGAAGGCAAGAAATACGGCTCAATCAGAGAGCATCTTGCTCCGGTCCAAAATTCGGATCCCTAAGGCTGCTCAGGTTGTCCCACAAAGATATTAACATATGTAAACGTTATCCGCTAATAGAATTCGCATTTAAAAAACCTTGCAAATTCACTGAAAAAACCATAGGTTTCAGGCCTTATATAGTTAGGAATTAGCATTTAAAAAACCTTGCAAATTCACTGAAAAAAACATAGGTTTCAGGCCTTATATAGTTAGGAATTAGCATTTAAAAAAACCTTTGAAATTCACTGAAAAAACCATAGGTTTGAGGCCTTATATAGTTAGGAATTAGCTTTGAAAAAACCTTTGAAATTCACTCAAAAAACTATAAGTTTAAGGGGTGTTATAGTTAGCTGGACATTTCACTCATACCAAGCCATTGAAATTGGACCTATATAGTTAGTTAGACTAACTATATTTTGCGCACC
This sequence comes from Lissotriton vulgaris, assembly GCF_964263255.1. Classification (NCBI taxonomy): domain Eukaryota; kingdom Metazoa; phylum Chordata; class Amphibia; order Caudata; family Salamandridae; genus Lissotriton; species Lissotriton vulgaris. Next base: position 78,259 of record NW_028249975.1, read on the forward strand.
CGCAATCCACTGCTGATGATGTCACATATTACATCATTCATGACATGGTCAGTGACATCACTGATGACATTACTGATGACATATCAAATGACATCACTGATGACATCACTGATGACATCTCAATTGACATCACTGATCACATCACTGATGATATCATTCATGTGATAATACAATGCACCTCTTCACACTCTAATATAACCTTTGATACACCCAGTGTTAAACACAGACTACCATTCTTGAAACCATTGACACACCAATACCAGTTACTACAAACGCACACACTGATTCCTAGGTCTATACTCACATCCACTCATTTACCCATAGAATGACTCATACATACAGTCACTCATCAATACAACACTATCATCTGCATACAAAGACCTATACAGACACTCACACTCTGCCGCTCATCCATGGAGTTACTCACACATCTAATCAGTCATGCAAATAATCTATCACACTGCCATTTCCTCAACTATACAGTTATACACACAACACCTTACTTATTCAAACATATATTAACACATACTTACTTTGTTATATAATTACTGAAACAAGTACACAATGATCCATACAGTCACTCGCACAATCAGTGGCTCTTATGTATAGTCATTTATATATGCCAGCTACCCACACACACACTCAGTCTCCCATACAAATACTCGGGCAACCAATCAATAACACATATAGCCACTCATATAGCTACTGATCAACACATGCAGTAGCTTACACAACAACAGACATACTAATGCACACATTAAAACAGTTTAGTCACTAACCCATGCATTCAGTAAGACACATTTAATCACTCACTCATATATATATATATATATTTATATATAAAAAAGAAAAAAATGTGAACTGCACAGCTGTACTGAATTAGGCACTAGCACTTTATAATCCCTCATTTGTGTCCATGACACGCTATGTGATCAAGCCTCTCTCGAGGTGAAACGCGTCATGGTGGATTGCAGGCTATAATTCTTGGCACAAAATAAAATGCACTGAAGAAAACTGCACTTACTTTGTGGTCTCGCTCCTTTCGTTGTTCTGCATGGAAGGCAGATGGTGAAAATGACGACTCTTTGGATATATATATATATATATATATATATATATATATATATATATTTTCCACAGCTCCCTCACACAGGAAACAAATGGGTCGCACTCCACGGGTTATCTTTTGCAGTTTTTTTTATTTTTCCATTACATTCCACAGGCAGATGTTACGATCTACGCGTTTCGGTATTTCAAATACCTTGCTCACGATCGTGAGCAAGGTATTTGAAATACCGAAACGCGTAGATCGTAACATCTGCCTGTGGAATGTAATGGAAAAATAAAAAAAACTGCAAAAGATAACCCGTGGAGTGCGACCCATTTGTTTCCTGTGTGAGGGAGCTGTGGAAAATATATCAGCAGCGTGGTTCAGCTGCAGGGCGCCGCACCCGTCTTGAGCGCTGTCTAAGTGGCAAAAGGAACCGGCAATGGAGAATATATATATATATATATATATATATATATATATTAGCTTTTAAAAAACCAATGAAATTCACTGAAAAAACCATAGGTTATAGACTATATATAGTTAGGAATTAGCCTTTAAAAAACCTTGGAAATTCCCTGAAAAACCATATGTTTTAGGCCTTATATAGTTAGGAATTAACATATAAAAAACCATTGAAATTCCTCCTATATAGTTAGCTGGACATTTTATTGATATAAAACCAATGAAATTCCACATATAGTTAATTGCACTAACTATATATTTCGCGCATCCGCAATCCAATGCTGATGATGTCACATATTACATCATTCATGACATGGTCAGTGACATCACTGATGACAGCTCATTTAACATCAATGATCACACCACTGATGATATACTTCATGTGATAATACAATGCACCTCCTTACACTCTAATATAACCTCTGTTACACCTAGTGTAAAATACAGAGTATCATTTTTGAAACTATTGACACACCAATACCATTTACTACATACGCACTCACTGATTCCTACGTCTACATGCACATTCATTCATTCACCCATAAGGTCACTCGTACATACAGTCACTCATCATTACAACACTATCATATGCACTCATACACCTATGCAGACACTCACACACTGCCACTCATCCATGGAGTTACTCACACACCTACTCAGTCCTGTAAAGAATCAATCACACTTTGATTTCTTCATCTATACAGTTAAACACAGAACAGCTTACATTTTCACAGATATACTAACACATACTTACTCACTTATACAATCAAATCCTCCATCCATACTCATATACATCCACTCATTCTTCAATATGTAAAACATATTTAAACTTTACAAAAACACACAGAAACTGGATGATGTTATCAGTGATGTCATTTGAGATGTCATCAGTGATGTAATCAGTGATGTCACTGACCATGTCATGAATGATGTAATATGTGACATCATCAGCATTGGATTGCGGATGCGCGAAATATATAGTTAGTGCAACTAACTATATGTGGAATTTCATTCGTTTCATATCAATAAAATGTCCAGCTAACTATATAGCAGGAATTTCAATGGTTTTTTATATGTTAATTCCTAACTATATAAGGCCTAAAACCTATGGTTTTTTCAGTGAATTTCCAAGGTTTTTTAAAGGCGTAGGTATATATAGTTAGGATTATTTCTCTATGGAACTTTTGAAAATTCTATGTCTAATAACTTTGGCGTTTGTGGACGGAATTGGCTGAAATTTTCAGGAAATTTGCACATTTTGTTTCTGAGCAGCCCCTGAAAATTTGGGGGGGTTTCGTAAAGGGGGGGCCGAGAAAAAAGGGGGGTCCCAAAACGCGTTTTTCCCATGTTAATTTCCATAGGGCGTTTGGCCTCACTTTTAGCTCGAACGGCTGAATGGATCTGCACGAAACTTGGCAAAATTGTAGGGACTGTTAGCCCGATGTGCCTTTGCTAGGTCTCAATATATGTGCTCCAGTGGATTTTGAGAAATTAACGTTCAAAACAAGATATATATCTGTAACAGAGCTCCGGGCTGCGCTCCGGTCCGCTTACTTTTCGCGAAACGAAACTTTGTGAAGCGAAGCTGATTGGCTTTCCGGTGTCTGTCAACATTCTAAACAGTCCGGAGCAGCCGCCATCTTATCTCTCGGTAGGATCGAGAGAGAAGAAGAGGTGAAAAACGAAGGGGGAATTTAATGAAAGGGGGCAAGGTATACCCCTCTTGACCCCCTAGGAATGATGTTGGGGTTATTAAAGGGTCCCGTGGGGAAAATAAAAAAAAATTGATTTTTCACGGTAGAAGCGCTTCCCGGGCCGCGAATTGGGCCGCAAACTGGTAGCGAAACGGGAATTCGCCATTTTGTGTTTCGTTTTAATTAAATTACTAGGTATAAGGGGGTGCGGGAGACGTATCCTGATCCCTTATGTTTTCTGAGGGTGGCTGAGGAGGCTCATATATGTTGATACATGTCTTCCAGCGGCTGTGCGTGAGCTTTTTTTTTTTTTTGCTGCGTGACGTCTGTTAACGTTCGATTCGATGGAAATCAGGAAGTGTTGACCGCCAATTTGTCAGTGCGATAAAATATTTTGTTATAAATGAATCCTTATTGATAAACATTGTCTGCGCCATCTTGCCTTTTTTCCAATGCCACAATTTTGTCGTGCACGGCAGCCATTTTAGATGCCTTGACCAGACCCACTCTCTGCACGCCGTCGATTCTCAGCACGGCTCCCCACCCTCGCAAGCATCTCCCCCACGCACTGGTCACCCCCGCTCTCTCTCTCATGCATGGGCCATAAACTTCCCCCCATCTGCGCTGCTCTTCCCTGAGAATCACACCCTGTGCCCGCCCGACACCTCCCTTTCACCCTATTCACTACCGCACCCTCTGACACTCCTCTTCCTCTGTGTCCGATTGTCCAGGCCGGTCCCAGGCTATCACCTAGCCCTGCGGATGTAGTTTATGGCCCCAGCTGTAGAGAATCCAGACATGCCAACCCTCCCGATTCAGGCGTGAGACTACCGATTTCAGTGCTAGTCTCCCGCCTCCCGATTCCTGCAAGCAAAAACCCGGGGGCATATTACCAACAACTAGCGATAATTTTTGTCTCTAACTTGTTTAGAGACAAAAATTATCGCCGCACATCGGCGATTTTTTTCGCAGATAAACCTTGCTATTAGCAAGGTTTATCGCAAATGCGATAAAAAACGGCCGCAATGCATGAATATCGCTGAAAAGTCAGCGATATTCATGCATTATCGAGCAAATGCTCTTAGCCATGTTATCCACCTCCCATTGGATAACATGGCTAAGAACTGCTCAGGGCAGGTGTTAGCTTTTGGAGATATTCGCGCTTAGCGCGAATATCTCCAAAAGTTGGTAATAGGAGATAGCGATGTTAGGGACTGTTTCCAGTCGCTAACATCTTGGCACGCCCACTTTGCATGTCATTAGTGATAAATATCACTGACATGCAAAGCGGGGCCCAAGATGGTCGCTATCTCCTTTTAGCTGTCACTAACTGGTGTTAGCGACAGCTTGGTAATAGGGAGATAATTTTATCTCCGCTTTCTTGGCTTTTAAAGCCAAAAAAGCGGAGATAAACCCCCTTGATAATATGCCCCACGATTCCTCGGGGGTTTCAGCTGACAGGGCTTGGTATTGTGTTACGTGCTAATTCTTCCAGGAAACGTCAGAGGGCCGATGCAGGGGCTCTAGAAGGGGTGATAAACCATTTAAGCCTCATGAACAAGCGCATGGTCTTTTAAAGATCTGTGAAGTACTCGGGGCGGCGGTGTGTGTGTGCCCTCTTTCAGGAGCGAGCGGGGGGGGGGCACTGCCAGCAACTTGCCAGGCCAGGCAGTGTTCAACACTTGCATCACCCTTTCTCTGCCTGCTATTGCGCTCCATGCTTCGGAAAGGTAAGAAAAAGAACGTGCATTTGAGTTTGAAATGTCCGATCCTGTAGCAGTACACTTGCAAAGCCCACACATGACAATAACCCGATTCAAGGCCCCATTCACCCGATTTTTTAAAAATATATAGCACTCCAACAAAGTAAGATTATAAAACTTTATTAACTTATAAATATAACGAACGCAACAAAAACTGTAAATACATTTAAACATTTTTTTTGCAAAAAGAAGCAACAATGGTCAGTAGCTGTCTTTTGTGCGAATAGTCCCAAGGCAGCACAACGTGCTGAGTTCTGGACGGCACCCAGGTGATGTCACCTGGGTGCCGCACTGGTTTTTGGTTTCCTACAATGCAGCTCAGAAAAACAGCGTGGGGCGTCCCGGGTGGTGCGGGGGGAGGCCTCGTCAGTAGCGGTCTGTTGTGCGAATAGTCCCAAGGCAGCAGAACGCGCTGAGATGTGGATGGCACCCAGGTGATGTCCAGTAAACTGCCGCACTGGTTTTGGTATCCTACAATGCTGCTCCGAAAAACGGCGTGGGGCGCCCCGGGGGGGGTGTGGGGGAGGTGGCTTGAACGGGCCTCCCCAGGTGGCGGCCATCCAGCTGAGTTGCGCCCGCTCTTGCGGCTACAGCGTCTCGCTCACCATGTAGTTGAGTTGCGCCCACTCTTGCAGTGCAGCGATAGGCAGCTGCCACAGGACTCTTAAAATGGCGGACGGCTCTTCGGATTTGGGCCTGGTCCACTAAAATGGCGCTGGAACACCTTGGAACTCGGACGCTTGCCTGCTAGGGCTTGGGCTCCATTCTCGAAAGCGTCCCCTCAGCCGTGAAGATACTACAAAAGTCTTGGGGGCCCTCGACTCCTGCAGGCTTCCGGTGGGGAGCGGCTGCCATGATTGCTCGCGGAATGACCACGACGGAGCCACGAGATGGTGGTGCTCTCATGCTGACGCCAGCTTCAGTCTGAATCATCCAGAAACAAGGTGGGGCTTTCATCGTTTGGGAAAAAAAAATGTTCTAAACCAATGAAAAGTGTTATTTTTAGGTCATATGACCAAGCCTTCCATCATTAGGAAACCAAAAGTAAAATGAACCAATGAAAAGTTTTATAAACAAGTCACATGACCTGTTATGCGGCATAGGGCTACAAAAAGCGTAGAAAATCCGTTGGCACGTGAGGCAGCGTCAGTAGCGGACCGATGTGCGAATAGGCCGAAGGCAGCACAACGCGCCGAGATCCGGATGGCACCGAGTTGGTGTCCAGCAAGTTGCTGCACTGGTGTGGCTATCCTACAATGCTGCGCCGAAAGTCGGCGTGGGGCGCCCCGTTGGCCTGTAAGGTCGCGTCAGTCAGTGGGGGCTGTGCGTCTCCCCCAAGATGGAGGCTCCTCGGCTGCAGTGGGGCGCCCCTTAGCGTTTCACTCGCCGTCCAACTGAGTTGCGTCCGCACTTGCGGCTACAGTAGGCCGAAGGCAGCACAACGCGCCGAGATCCGGATGGCACCGAGGTGGTGTCCAGCAAGTTGCCGCACTGGTGTGGCCATCCTACAATGCTGCGCCGAAAGACGGCGTGTCCAGCTGAGTTGCGGTCACTCTTGCGGTACAGTGACTCGAATGCGCCGAGATCCGGATGGCACCGAGGTTGTGTCCCGCAAATTGCCGCACTGGTGTGGCCATCCTACAATGCTGCGCCGAAAGACGGCGTGTCCAGCTGAGTTCCGGTCACTCTTGCGGTACAGTGACTCGAACGCGCCGAGATCCGGATGGCACCAAGGTGGTGTCCAGCAAGTTGCCGCACTGGTGTGGCCATCCTACAATGCTGTGCCGAAAGTCGGCGTGGGGTGCCCCGTTGGCTTATGAGGTGATGTCAGTAGTGGACCGATGTGTGAATAGGTCGGAACCAGCACAAGGCGCCAAGATCCGGATGTCAAGTCCTGGATGTTGAGTGCCATAGTTGAGAGTTCTGAGCAGTGTTTGTAAGACTGTCTGAAGCTTATTTGCACCTGCTGCAGCTTCATTATTGCCCTGGTGTGGCCAAAGATCGCCCATGACATAGGCGGCCGGCTCCCGAGGTCCGGCGGAACTTTTTTACTTTTCTTTTCTGCATCTTGTCCCATAATCCGTTTGACCTGAAGACACGACCAGGTCCCTGAATGTGTGCAGGGGGTCGTTATTGATTGAATCAAAATGGCGGCTTCACACAAAGCTGACTCAAGCATTGCTGTTGATGCTATACAGACAAAAATTGGTTTTCAGTTTGTACATTCTTCAGGATTTTTTTTTCCATCCAAGGCTGATTGAGAGTTTGTAGAACAATGGCTTCAGATTTTCAACATACTACTCTTCAACATTCTTCCTAAATGTAACAATGTGAGACTCACTAGGAGAACGGCTGTTTATCTTTCCTTTCAAAATGCTGCCAACAATATTTTCTGAATGGAAGACACCATCTTGTAGCATAAAGGGCCGAAAGGGGTTCTGGTCTGGCCGATGGTTGGTGGAGACATTTTGACTATATCTTGCACCTGCCCGGCTTCGCCCAAAATGGCACCGGTATAAATGGGACTCGTAACTCCTTGTTGTGTACTGGTTGAACAACCTTGATATCACGAGATATGAATGCAGTTTTGATACTCATGGCGGGTGGGGACGAGAATTGATTGAATATTTCGACATCCCTATTGATATTAAGTTCTGATGTGTTATTGATTACTGTACTATTGAAAGTTCGAATTAACGTCACCCATGGTACTTGCCCGCAAATGTATATCTAGATAATTTTTTTGTAAGTGGCCCTGTCGTATTTTAATTACAAAATGTACGTCCACCGATTCCGCAACTGTTAGACACCTTAGTTCTTGCAACCTAATGGCCCGCTCGTTACGTTCCTCTACAGTGTAAATGTCTCCTCATCATATACGATTTCAGTTTGCTCCGTGGCCGGCCCACGTGGTTATAGGCCCGTATTTGTATACTGACATTTTCACAATAAAGGTTTTTAAAACAAAACATGGTAGTAGTATTTACATTGGTAAAGTTTTTACTTTTAGTCACTGTTTTCGAATCAGTAAAAGGCAAGTGAAATAAAGCAGTCCAATTACATGACGGATAAAAGGTATAATACGTAGGAACGCAGTAAAGATAAATGGTCAAGGGCAGTTGTGTTTTCCACTCCTGCAACATAAAGTGATCGATAAGAATCTGATAATCAGGCGTATCGGCGACTAAGACAGCAGGCCGAGCCTCTTTTACTCAACGGCTCCGTCATGGGACGAAGAAACGCCCTTTTTCTCGAAAAAGGAATGTATTTTACTTGCAGGACAGTTGTAAATTTTCCGGGAAAGTACATTAGCCTGGAACATTATAACATATATGTTTAAAAAAAAATTATGTTCGAAACCAATAAAAAGCGTAATTTTTAGGTCATATGACCAAGCTTTTCATCATTAAAATAACAAAAGTAAAATGAACCAATGAAAAGTTTTATTAACAAGTCACATGACCTGTTATGCTTACGTTACGCGCTGCGCGCCGCGCCCCGGATCACTTCCGGGTGCGCTAACGCGGCGTGTCATATAACGCATTACGCGACAACGTAGGTCAAGAATATAGTCAAAATGTCTCCACCAACCAGCGTTCGGAACACAACCCCTTTCAGCAGTCCAAAACGTTCTGTTAAATGACAATAGAGGGGACAGGCAACAAGAACCATCGGTCAAAGAGGGGAGGGCAAGTTCTTCTCTACCGGGTCATGTTGGGGCGCTACCGGAACTGATCAAATTGGTAGTCTACAGTGTTTCTGGATGTTTCAGACTGAAGCTGGCGTCAGCATGAGAGCACCACCATCTCGTAGCTCCGTCGTGGCCATTCCACGAGCAATCATGGCAGCCGCTCCCCACCAGAAGCCTGCGGGAGTCGGGGGCCCCCAAGACTTTTGTAGAATCTTCACGGCTGAGGGGACGCTTTCGAGAATGGGACCCAAGCCCTATCAGGGAAGCCTCCGAGTTCCAAGGTGTCCCAAGGCCATTTTAGTGGACCACGCCCAAATCCGAAGAGCCGGCCGCCATTTTGAGAGTCCTGTGGCAGCCGCCTATCGTTGCATCGCAAGAGCGGGAGAAACTCAACTACATGGTGAGCGAGACGCTGTAGTCGCAAGAGCGGGCGGTAAACAGCTGAATGGCGGAAGAGGCACAGTGTAGCAAAAGCGGGCGGAATGGCAACTAAAACGGTAAAGGGGCGCCCCACTACAGCGTGTCTTCAGGTCAAACGGATTGTGGGACAAGGTCCAGAATAGAAGAGTCATCAAAAAGCAAAAAGTTCCGCCGGACCCCGGGAGCCAGCCGCCTATGTCGGGGGCGATCTCAGGCTACACCAGTACTATAAGACTTGGGGAGGGGGTCGGAGCCAAGCGTCTTCTCCGAGTCCGTGCCATCACATCGCCCCTCGGGGGCCTCCGTCAAGCGGTTTAGGGAGGTACCATATCACATTGTTTTCAAATGCAGTCAGGTCCACAAACGGCCCCCACTTACTTTGAGAATAGTGAAGCTGCAGTACGTGCAAATAAGCTTCAGACAGTGTTACAAGCGCTGCTCAGAACTCTGAACTATGGCACCCAACATCCAGAACTTATGCCATTTGAGAATGGCAGTGACATCGAAGCAACTCAGAGTCCAAAATCATGAACGTACTTTCACGTATGAAAATCTTACTTGGGGAGGGGGCAGGAGCCAAGCGCCCCCTCCCAGTCCGCGCCACCACACCGTATGTTTTTAAATCTGAAGCCATCGTTCTACAAACTCAACCAACCTTGGATGAAAAAAACTAGAAGAATGTACAAACTGAAAACCAGTTTTGGTCTGCATAGCATCAGCAACAACGCTTGCTATCAGAGTGCATGAGTTTCATGCTCGATCGATTGAGCTAGCCGGATCGGGCAACAAAAAGTATAAAATAGTTATGTAAATAGTTATTTAATAAAATGTTTTACCCTGTTACTTTGCTGGTGTGTTGTATATATTTTTAATATTTGCATAGGGTTTGTCGTTATTTTGGGCGGGGTGGGTGACGGAGCCGAGCTGTCTTGCAGCCCTCATGGTGTGGAGCTCAGTTAATCTCACTATTTTCGTATTTCTCATGAAGGGTTGTTCCTAATGTTTCTATTTTAGCGAGGTCAAAAAGAGATCCAATTAGTGGCCTACTGATTTTGCTCGATTACTTTTATTTTTTTACTCGATTTTTCACTATCTGCAAAGACTAAACAGAGTATTGCGACTTTGTGCTTGTTTGTAAATAGAGAATGAACCAAAGAGAATCAATTGTAAAACAGTAAATGCTTGGATAACAATCAATCAAATGGAGAGACAAGCAGGCACGACGGATTACAACGGGGGTAAAGGCCTGCGTTAACTACCCTTCACTATCTGCAAAGAGAGAGTACTACTAAGAGAAAAGAGGGGAGGGGGGGCAGCGTTCAAAGCACATCAGCGTGCATAAACACGAAAAAGTTTTTACCTATCAAGTACTTGACATTTGACAGCTTTTGATATTTGCTATTAAAATACCATTGAAATTCACAGGAAAAAACCATAGGTTATAGACCATATATAGTTAGGAATTTGCATTTACAAAACCTTATTTTACTCACACAAAACCATTGAAATTCCATATATAGTTAGTTGCACTAACTATATATCGCGCACCCGCAATCCACTGCTGATGATGTCACATATTACATCATTCATGACATGGTCAGTGACATCACTGATGACATCACTGATGACATCTCAAATGACATCACTGATGACAACATCCAGTGACTGTATGTTTCTGTAAAGTTAAAATATGTCTTACATATTGAAGAATGAGTGGATGTATAAGTGTCTGGATGAAGGATTTAGTTGGTGCATGACTGACTGTATGAGTGAGTGATTAAATGTGTCTCACTGAGGGCATGAGTTAGTGACTAAACTGTCTTATTTTGTACATCATTATGTCTGTTGTTCTGTAAACTGCTGCATGTGTTGATCAGGAGCTATTTGAGTAACTATATGGGTTATTGGTTGGTTGCCCAAGTATTTGTATGGGAGACTGGATGTGTGTGTGGGTGGCTGGGAGGTGTATGACTCTGTGCATAGATATGTGAGCAGTTGATTCACGAGATGTATGGCTTCAAAAGTGCATGTGGAAACAGCTGTATGGGCAGTTGACTGTGTGCATGAGTGTATTGGTGAGTGAATGGATATCTCAGTGCTACATGTCAAAGTAAGTACATATGTAAAACACAGTACATGTGAGAGTTGACATATATAAATAACTGTGCATAATATATATATCATTGTGAGCTTGTATCAGGGATTGTATAAGAGAGGAAATATGTGTTAGTATATGTTTGAATAAGTAAAGTGTGTATAACTGTATAGTTGAGAAAATGGAGGTGTGATTGATTTTTTGCATGAATGACTAGGTGTGTGAGTAACTCCATGGATGAGTGACAGTCTGTGAGTGTCTGTTTACACTGAGTGTATCTAAGGTTATATTAGAATCTGAAGAGTTTCATCGTATTATCACATGAATGATATCATCATTGATGTGATGAGTAATGTCAAATGAGATGTCATCAGTGATGTCATCAGTGATGTCATCAGTGATGTCATTTGAGATGTCATCAGTGATGTCATCAGTGATGTCACTGACCATGTCATGAATGATGTAATATGTGACATCATCAGCAGTGGATTGCGGGTGCGCGATATATAGTTAGTGCAACTAACTATATATGGAATTTCAATGGTTTTGTGTGAGTAAAATAAGGTTTTGTAAATGCAAATTCCTAACTATATATGGTCTATAACCTATGGTTTTTTCTGTGAATATATATATATATATATATGTATATATATATATATATATTCCACAATAATGACGAAGTTCTGCCTGCGCCTCTTTGACAATGGCGGGCCTCGACGGGGTTTCGTCCTACCCCTTTAGATCCAAGAAGACACCGTCTCTTTCCTTCATAAGACAGAAAGTCATGGCCCAATTTTTGCTTTTCAAGTGATTTTATTCGGCAACAACACCCAACGCGTTTCGCAGCCTTCGCCGCTTGCTCACTCGTGAGCAAGCGGCGAAGGCTGCGAAACGCGTTGGGTGTTGTTGCCGAATAAAATCACTTGAAAAGCAAAAATTGGGCCTTGACTTTCTGTCTTACTAAGGAAAGAGACGGTGTCTTCTTGGAGATATATATATATATATATATATATATATATATATATATATATATATATATATATATATATATATATATATATATATATATATATATATATATATATATATATATCCCCTGGAAACTCGAACCACTTCCTGATTCCACCGCGGCGGACAGGCGAGGAAAGGGACACAGACCTCCGAGGTTTTTGAGTGGGCAAAGATATTTATTTTAAGTGACCCAACACAACGAGTTTCAAGCCCGTAAGCCCTTGTTCACGTGTCAAAAGTGAAAAAACACCATCTACTATTTAAAGTGAATAATACCACTCCCAGTTTCTGACATCACAGGTCACATGATCATGGGCAGTAACAACAGACTGTAGTTGCTATAATGATCGTTTTGTAGTTCTAGTCTACTGAGGCAGATTAGTATAACATGACACACTTAATTTACATACACATGTTTAAAAAACATCTAAAAACACGTAAAGTGCTAAATGTCATAGTATTCATAAAAGAATAAATACAGATCATTTTAAAATTCTCATTGGATAAATCCAAGACTGCCTACGTTGTTACAGCACCAATACTGTGATATTACCGGATAAATCCGCTTATTATCATTTCAACCAATATGGCCTATGAGTCCTGCGTACATAACAACATGTACCTATTTTTATCTTAATTTTGAACCAATTTTCTTTGTATTTCTTTTTTATGCAGTGTAAACATAAGTGGGAGAAAATCTGTGCAAAGGTGCATATATAAATATAAAGTGCTAGTGTAGATAGTATTGATTTCTCAATCAATCAAATGCTACTGTAAGGCTAAACCATCTGTTCACAGAATATAGAGGAATCTAATTTCTAAAATTCATACATAATTGACAACAGCCACCTTTATCCTAAAAACATTTGATTCTGTATATAATAAATACATTTTGAGAAATCGAAAAGAGAAAGGGGAAATATAATGAAATAACTTGTAAAATCAGAGAGTTAATATATCTACATGGAGGACGTACTTCATTTAACTATTTACATAAATAAAAACTCTCCTTATGATAGAGAACTACAACATTGCAGCTAAAGTATGTTGTTACAGAAAGCTGCGCATATCCTCAGTAGTATTCAAACCATTGGGCCATTTACAATCAAGCTCGATTATGTATTTGGTTTCAAGCTGACGGAGTTGGCGCTCCCTATTGCCCCCTCTTCTTTTCTTAGCCACAGCGTCTATTACGAAGTAAGACAAGCAATTGATGTTGTTTGCATGCACCTTCCTAAAATGTCTCGCAACAGGATATGTTGCGTCACTGTGGAGAATGGCCCTTATATGCTGCAAGATCCTGACGTGCACCTGTAGCTTCGTGCTACCCACGTAGCTAAGCCCACAGGTGCACGTCAGGACATATACAGCATATTCGGGTTTACAATTGTAGTTTCCCGATATCAATGTAGGAGTAGAACTGAAAGGTGTGGAGTATTTTGACATGTTGCATCCAAATTTGCAAGCACGACAAGACATGCATTTTATGAAACCCTTCTTTTGTGCCAGCCAAGTAGTGACTTTTTTATATATATATATATATATATACACATATACAGCACGCAACAGGGGTCCCGCTTCGAAGGACCACGAACAGCCTGCCCTTCAGCCTTCAGCCGCGGCGCTCTCTGCCACCGAGCGCTGCAGCATACACCGGGACTCGGGGGTAAGGACTACAACCCCCAGCGCTCCTAGCGCCCGGAAGCCGTGTCCCGAGAGTTGGCGCCAGGTGGCGCATATAGTGCAGCACCGCCCCCGGCAGAGCGGGGGACATTACAGCACGCAACAGGGGTCCCGCTTCGAAGGATCATGAACAGCCTGCCCTTCAGCCTTCAGCCGCGGCGCTCTCTGCCACCGAGCGCTACAGCATACACCGGGACTCGGGGGTAAGGACTACAACCCCCAGCGCTCCTAGGGCCCGGAAGCCGCGTCCCGAGAGTTGGCGCCAGGCGGCGCATATAGTGCAGCACCGCCCCCGCGACGCGGGAGCGCGCAGGCAGCGCCAGGCTAAGCCCGGGCAAAGGGCGGGCCCTCTGTGGCCCTCAGAGGCCTGAGGAGACTGGACTGGGCCAGGGACCCTGTATCGCCTCATCCAGACTGTCAACGTGCTGTGTGCACGTAAGACTTTATTTTTAACATTGTTAGCATTGTTGTTTTAATACCCGACTGTGAGTGAGTAGACTAGAGAGTATTTGTGTGTAAGTTGATAGCCTCATTGCTTATGATGTCTAAACCCAAAACTGATAAGGTGATGGTAGGCCCAGCGTCTATGGATAATTTCCTGGTTAGGAAAGTAAACCAGATTAATAATGATAGACGTGCATCGTTGGGGAAGGCTTCTGTGACAGGGGACTTACTAGAAATAACCCCTGATATTACTCCGTCCATAGACTTTGAAGCTAATACCAATGATATCATTTCTATTGACCCCCCAGTGCCCATTACAGTGAGTGCTGAGGTCTATTCTGATCCACTAGTGCAGCTAATTGATGATACCGCTGTATTGAATGAGACCCAACCTGCAACCCAACCTGAAACCAGGCCCATGAGAACCTGTAGAACAGCATCTCAAAAAGATAATGGTAAACATAATAACTCTAAGGCTAAAAGAAAGGATGGTAAGACGACTAGTGGCCCTGCTGCAATAACCCCTTTTGTCTTTACAGGTATTAATGGTAATGGGGGTCATTTAAATTCTGACTTACTTGCCTCATTTATAAAAAATCTTGAAGCTTCTTTAACAACAAAAATAGAAGAGCTTATTAAACCTTTAACTAATAAGATTGATAACTTAGCAAAGGAAGTTACAAGGCTGGGTGGTCTGTTATCATCACAGAAGACTGTAACATCTGGTGGTACAGTTCACTGTGGGGGGAAAAGGAAAGAAACTGCTGAAGCCAACGACACACAGAATAAGGATAGGGGGAATACTGTTGTAGTGGCACCAGCAGGGCCTGATAGACCTAATATATTGGATGCCCCAGTGGTATCAGCCCCGCAGTCACAACCATCTATAACACCTTAAAACAGTAGAACAGTCAGACACCCAAGGCACAATCGTTATCTAAATTTACCACCTGATTGTGCTCCATTTGTGGCAGTGCTGACTAATGTCCCTCCTTGCGGCACACATCCTGCATCTCCTTATGATGAATCCCACAGTTCCCTGAAAAACAAGACTGTGGCGTGGCTTAATAAAAATTGTGGTTTTCCCATAGCATATTCTGACCAGATAATGGCAGTTAGACGCGTAAACTGGGTGGGACCTTCTAAAAAATCTAGCTCTGGAGACTGTATAGTCATCAATTTCAAAAACCCTCAGCATGTGGCAACTGTTCTTTTGAGAGCTTCTTCACTGGTCTATAATGTAAATAGTATCTGTGTACACCCGCTGGGCTATTTCTATGCGCATCTCTGTAAACCCACACCACAACAGAGTTTAACCAGGCGGGCGTTTGAACCATATACCCCTGTTCAAGATTCTCAATTCTTCTATAACATCATGAATCCTTGTAGGTCAGGCGGACCGAATGATGTTTATAACAGGAGTACTAGTGTTGGTCCTTATCGTTATGGTACGGATCTAATTACACAGAACAGGTATGAAGCATTATCTGGGCTTGAGATGTGCGACTGACGGATGGCACCTGCGGCTCAGGATACTGTGGCTTCAGGTGAACTTACAAATATAAATTCAGATATCCCGGAGGTTACTAACCTAGGATGCCATGTTGTTTCTTGGAATATTGCGGGTCTTGCGGCGAAAATGTGTGATGAAAATTGGGTGACCTATATCAAACAGTTTTCGATCATCTGTTTACAAGAAACTTGGGAGGTGGGCTGTAACCTTTTCCTGGAAGGCTACAAGGCTTTTTATGTACCAGCTTTGCCATCTTTAAGGGGTAGGCCGAAGGGGGGCCTTGTTACTTTTATTTCTATATTAATACCTTGCGGAGAACGTAGAGTTGAAGCCAAGCACACAGGTGTAATGGGCTTGGCCTTATCTGGAGGAAATGTCCGTGTGGGTTTGGTGAATTTCTACAATGCTATTTATGACAGTGAGGCCAGGAATGACATTTTTATTCTACATTCTTTTGTTTCTAATAATATGAAGGACCTAGGTCATAATTTGTTGATTATGGGGGATTTCAATTTGCATCCTTGTATAGATCCATTACATAAGCGCTTACCAGAAATGTCTTGTGAACGTGCATGTTATCTCCATATGGAACACACTAAGGAGGGGGAATTGCGCAACGATCTAATGGATGATCTTGACCTTTCACTGGCGATGTCTTTTAAAGACCCTTTGTATTGTTTTGATATCCCAACCTTTAAGGGACATGGTAGGGGTACCTTTATAGACCATATACTGGCCTCTCGGACGATGCAAATTTTTTTAGACTCTTTCTGCATTGTCTCGAGCGAATTCAGTGACCATAATCCTTTAACAATCTGCTTGAAATGTCCCTGGGTAAAGAAGGGAAATAAGACCATTAGTCAAGGCAGTTTGGGAACAACTGACGGGAGGAGGAGGTTAAAATGGTCAATGGAGTCTGCAGATATCCTCTACAAAAATATTGTTGAAATGTGTACAGAGGACATCAAAGCTTGCATGATTGAGGGGGGCGACCCCAGGTTAGTGTTAGAATCCTATCAAAATGTGTCGGAGAAGGTGTCAGCGCTTCTTACTGTCCCTAACAAAAATCAGGCTAAAATAGGCCCGAAATGGTTTAGTCATGATTGTACCAAAGCTGCTCGCAATTTAAGGGTCGCTTTGTCAGCTTCACCAAGGAACCAGGAGGAGGTAAAAGCTTGTAGAAAAGAATATAAGGCTATTACTGGGGCCCGTAAGGAGTTCCTTAGGAAGGAGGCTTGGCAGGAACTACTTGATCCCTCCACCCTGAAGAGCAGCACCAAGTTCTGGGCACTGGTTAAAAAACCTATTTTGACCGAGGACTCATGTGATGGACTTGCGTGCTGCATAACAAAAGAAGAATGGGAAAGCCCCTTCAAAAGCCTGTACTACTCAGAGGGTGTTGGAACCAGTGCTGCTGTCCCCCACGTTGGGAGCAGTAATATAACATTTGAAATAAGCGAGGTTCTGGTTGCCATTATGGGCCTTACTGCAAATAAAGCGCCTGGTCCTGATGGAATTCCGCCTGACCTTTACAAATATGATCCAGCTTTCTGGGCTCCAATTCTGGCTGCTGTATTTAATGCTGCGGCCAGAGTGGGTTGTCCAGGAACGTGGGGATTATCAACCATAGTCCCTGTTTTTAAAAAAGGTGACAGGGGAAGTCCTCTATGTTATCGACCAATATCCCTGATTGATTCAATGGTTAACATTATGGGGAGAGTCTTGCTTCAACGCTTAGTAAGCTGGGCGACCGATAATAATATTATGTCGGCTTCCCAATATGGTTTCTGTGAAGGCCGCTCTACCATAACTCAGTGCCTTAATTTGTTTCTTATTTTGAATAAATACACTGTTTTACAAAAAGGAACAATTCACCTAGCCTTCATGGATCTGTCGTCAGCCTTCGACTGTGTTAACAGGGGGAGGCTGTGGCAGACCATGAGGGACAAAGGCGTTGACAGGGGGATTGTGGATTTCCTTGCGGACCTACATAACGACACAAGAGCCAATGTGAGGTTCTTAGCGAATGGTGAAACCACAGGCAAGTTTAGTATTAATAAAGGAGTACGGCAGGGGTGTATCCTGGCCCCATTTATTTTTACCTTTTATATAAATGACCTAGAGTCTGAATTGCAAGAGATAAAATCAGATTGTCCTAGAGCTGGAGCTAGGGGTATTCCTTTACTTTTATACGCGGATGACGCGGTTTTAATATCACGAACAGAGAAGGGTCTCCAAGCACTGCTGAATGCTTTTAACAATTTTATGTTTGATAGGGACCTTATGGTCAATAATTCGAAATCCTACATTATGCATGTTGGCCGTCAACCAAAAAAGAAGTTCGTTTTTAAATTAAATGATGTTGTGATCCCTGTTACTGATACGTTCTCATATTTGGGTGTTTTATTTGATACTAAGCTCAGTCGGGCTCCGCATCTGGCCAGAAAGAAGGGTGAAATGACCAGAGTGAATGCCTCGATTTTTAATTTTGCCAGCAAATTGGGGAAAAAGCCGATGGTGGCCATGATGCAACTATATAGTGCTAAATCCATATCCACTGCAGTTTACGGCAGCGAGATATGGGGCTACATAAATGGTGAACAATTACAAATAGCCGAAAATAATTTCTTAAAGCGCTTGTTGTGTGTCCCAGGCAGTACACCGAATTTAGCTGCACATGAAGAGCTTGGCTGTCAGTATGTTTCAGATATTGTTGGCTTGAAACCACTGTTATGCTGGACAAAATTATGGCTAAGCCAGGATATTCCCTTAACCCACCAGATACTGGAAGATCTTGTTTCAATGGATTATGCCATGTGTGTACCCTGGCTCAAATATTTGAAGTCCCAATTTTTGAAGCTTGGGCGCCTAAACATGTTTGAAAATCCGGGGGATATAGTTAAGGGTGATGTTGCAGCAATTAAGAGGGCCTTTTTCATGAACCGTAGTGCCCTAAGAGATGAAGTTGAGCTTCTGAAACCAAATGTTAGAAAGTATATCATGTTAAGAACATGTGACACTATGGAAATGTACCTAACAGGCTCCTTTACTTCCCATGACAAGTATTTGCTGACTCGATTTAGGTTCAACATCTTTCATCACATTTTAATTAGACCAAAGTTGGACATTTTTAAAAAACCTGCAGCACCCTGTGGCTGCGATGGGAAGTCTCCACAGGATATGCTGCATTTTATATTTTTATGTACATTTTATGAGTACCCCCGTAGGCGGTATCTTGTCACTCTTTTAAGGAAATTTAATTTTAAACAAATCAGACCCGCCCTTGTATATTTACAGCTACTGCATTCTGATTGTGTTCTCCAGGTGTTAGAATATTTAAAATTATCTGTGAGAATAAGAAAATGCCTAGATGAATAATTGTGATTTTCTGCTTGAAGCACTTTTTGCACTTTTTCTGTATATGGGCTCGACTTGCACTTGCACTTTTTTTGTACCGACCTTGTCTACTCACTCTGCTAAGAAATTTATATGTCTTATGTATTTATTTTATATTGATTTTGTAATTCTATGATGTTTTTAAATGAAATGTGTAATGTATTGTACTTTTATGGATTGCAATATATCCGAAATAAAGTCAATTTGAATTTGAATATATATATATATATATATATATATATATATATATATATATATATATATATATATATATATATATATATATTACCTACTGGCTATCGCCAGTAGGTATATATAGTTAGGATTAATTCCCTATGGCATTTCTGAAAATTCTATGTCTAATAACTTTGGCGTTTGTGGACGGAATCGGCTGAAATTTTCAGGAAAATGGCACATTTTGTTTCTGAGCAGCCCCTAAAAATTTGGGGGGGTTTCGTCAAGGGGGGGCCGAGAAAAAAGGGGGGTCCCAAAACGCGTTTTTCCCATGTTAATTTCCATAGGGCGGTTGGACTCACTTTTAGCTCGAACGGCTGAATGGATTTGCACGAAACTTGGCAAAATTGTAGGGACTATTAGCCCGATGTGCCTTTGCTAGGTCTCAATATATGTGCTTCAGTGGATTTTGAGAAATTAACGTTCAAATCAAGATATATATCTGTAACAGCGCTCTGGGCAGCGATCCGGTCCGCTTACTTTTCGCGAAACAGAACTTTGCGCGCAGAAAGCTGATTGGCTCTCCGGTGTCTGTCAACATTCTAAACAGTCCGGAGCGGCCGCCATCTTGTCTCTCGGTAGGATCGAGAGAGAAGAGGTGAAAAACGAAAGGGGAATTTAATGAAAGGGGGCAAGGTATCCCCCTCTTGACCCCCTAGGAATGTTGTTGGGGTTATTAAAGGGTCCCGTGGGGAAAAAAAAAAAAAAATGATTTTTCACGGTAGAAGCGCTTCACGGGCCGCGAACTGGGCCGCAAACTGGTAGCGAAACGGGAATTCGCCATTTTGTGCTTCGTTAATTAAATTACTAGGTATAAGTGGGTGCGGGAGACGTATCCTAATCCCCTATGTTTCCTGAGGGTGGCTGAGGAGGCTGATATATGTTGATACATCTCTTCCAGCGGCTGTGCGTGAGCTTTTTTTTTTTTTGCTGCGTGACAGTCCGGAGCGGCCGCCATCTTGTCTCTCGGTAGGATCGAGAGAGAAGAAAAGGTGAAAAACTAAGGGGGAATTTAATGAAAGGGGGCAAGGTATCCCCCTCTTGACCCCCTAGGAATGTTGTTGGGGTTATTAAAGGGTCCCGTGGGGAAAATAAAAAAAAAAAATTTTTCACGGTAGAAGCGCTTCACGGGCCGCGAACTGGGCCGCAAACTGGTAGCGAAACGGGAATTCGCCATTTTGTGCTTCGTTAATTAAAGTACTAGGTATAAGGGGGTGCGGGAGACGTATCCTAATCCCCTATGTTTCCTGAGGGTGGCTGAGGAGGCTGATATATGTTGATACATCTCTTCCAGCGGCTGCGCCATCTTGCCTTTTTTCCAATGCCACAATTTTGTCGTGCACGGCAGCCATTTTAGATGCCAGGCTGGTCCCAGGCTATCACCTAACCCTGCGGATGTAGTTTATGGCCCCAGCTGTAGAGAATTCAGACATGCCAATCCTCCCGATTCAGGCGTGTGACTACTGATTTCAGTGCTAGTCTCCCGCCTCCCGATTTCTGCAAGCAAAAACCCGGGGGCATATTACGAACAACTAGCGATAATTTTTGTCTCTAACTTGTTTAGAGAAAAAAATTATCGCCGTACATCGGCGATTTTTATCGCAGATAAACCTTGCTATTATCGCAGAAAAGTCAGCGATATTCATGTATTATCGAGCAAATGCTCTTAGCCATGTTATCCACCTCCCATTGGATAACATGGCTAAGAACTGCTCAGGGCAGGTGTTAGATTTTGGAGATATTCGCGCTTAGCGCGAATATGTCCAAAAGTTGGTAATAGAAGGTAGCGATGTTAGGGACTGTTTCCAGTCGCTAACATCTTGGCACGCCACTTTGCATGTCATTAGTGATAAGTATCACTGACATGCAAAGCGGGGCCCAAGATGGTCGCTATCTCCTTTTAGCTGTCACTAACTGGTGTTAGCGACAGCTTGGTAATAGGGAGATAATTTTATCTCCGCTTTCAAGGCTTTTAAAGCCAAAAAAGCGGAGATAAACCCCCTTGATAATATGCCCCCCGATTCCTCAGGGGTTTCAGCTGACAGGGCTTCGTATTGTGTTACATGGTAATTTTTCCAGGAAACGTCAGAGGGTCGATGCAGGGGTTCTAGAAGAGGTGATAAACCATTTAAGCCTCATGAACAAGCGCATGGTCTTTTAAAGATTTGTGAAGTACTCGGAGCGGCGGTGTGTGTGTTTCCTCTTTCAGGAGCGGGCGGGGGGGCACTGCCAGCAACTTGCCAGGTCAGGTAGTGTTCAACACGTGCATCACCCTTTCTCTGCTTGCTATTGCGCTCCATGCTTCGGAAAGGTAAGAAAAAGAACGTGCATTTGAGTTTGAAATGTCCGATCCTGCAGCAGCACACTTCCAAAGCCCACACATGACAGTAACCCGATTCAAGGCCCCATTCACCCGTTTTAAAAAAAATAGATAACACTCCAACAAAGTAAGGTTATAAAACTTTATTAACTATTAACTTTAACGAACGGAACAAAAACTAAAAACATTTAAACATTTCTCAACACAAAAAGCAACAATGGTTAGAAGCTGTCTTTTGTGCGAATAGTCCCAAGGCAGCACAACGTGCAGAGTTCTGGACGGCACCCAGGTGATGTCGCCTGGGTGCCGCACTGGTTTAGGGATCCTACAATGCTGCTCCGAAAATTGGCGTGGGGCGTTCCGGGTGGGGCGGGGGGAGGCCTCGTCAGTAGCGGTCTGTTGTGCGAATAGTCCCAAGGCAGCACAACGTGCAGAGTTCTGGACGGCACCCAGGTGATGTCGCCTGGGTGCCGCACTGGTTTAGGGATCCTACAATGCAGCACAGAAAAACAGCGTGGGGCGTCCCGGGTGGTGCGGGGGGAGGCCTCGTCAGTAGCGGTCTGTGTCCAGTGTCACATGGCTGACACAACATGTACGACAGGCACCCAGGTGATGTCCAGTAAACTGCCGCACTGGTTTTGGTATCCTACAATGCTGCTCCGAAAATTGGCGTGCGGCGGCCCGGGGGGGGGGGCGTGGGGGAGGCGGCGTGAACGGGCCTCCCCAGGTGGCGGCCATCTAGCTGAGTTGCGCCCGCTCTTGCGGCTACAGCGTCTCGCTCACCATGTTGTTGAGTTGCTCCCACTCTTGCAGTGCAGCGATAGGCGGCTGCCACATGGCTCTTAAAATGGCGGACGGCTCCTCGGTTTTGGGCCTGGTCCACTGAAATGGCCCTGGGACACTTTGGAACTCGGACGCTTGCCTGCTAGGGCTTGGGCTCCATTCTCGAAAAGCGTCCCCTCAGCCGTGAAGATTGTACAAAAGTCTTGGGGGCCCCCGACTCCCGCAGGCTTCCGGTGGGGAGCGGCTGCCATGATTGCTCGCGGAATGACCACGACGGAGCCACGAGATGGTGGTGCTCTCATGCTGACGCCAGCTTCAGTCTGAATGATCCAGAAACAAGGTGGGGCTTTCATCGTTTGGGAAAAACAAAATGTTCTAAACCAATGAAAAGTGTTATTTTTAGGTCATATGACCAAGCCTTCCATCTTTAGGAAACCAAAAGTAAAATGAACCAATGAAAAGTTTTATAAACAAGTCACATGACCTGTTATGCGGCATATGGCTACAAAAAGCGTAGAAAATCCGTTGGCACGTGAGGCGGCGTCAGTAGCGGACCGATGTGCGAATAGGCCGAAGGCAGCACAACGGGCCGAGATCCGGATGGTACCGAGGTGGTGTCCAGCAAATTGCCGCACTGGTGTGGCCATCCTACAATGCTGCGCCGAAAGACGGCGTGTCCAGCTGAGTTGCGGTCACTGTTGCGGTACAGTGACTCGAACGCGCCGAGATCCGGATGGCACCGAGGTGGTGTCCAGCAAATTGCCGCACTGGTGTGGCCATCCTACAATGCTGCGCCGAAAGACGGCGTGTCCAGCTGAGTTGCGGTCACTGTTGCGGTACAGTGACTCGAACGCGCCGAGATCCGGATGGCACCGAGGTGGTGTCCAGCAAATTGCCGCACTGGTGTGGCCATCCTACAATGCTGCGCCGAAAGACGGCGTGTCCAGCTGAATTGCGGTCACTGTTGCGGTACAGTGACTCGAACGCACCGAGATCCGGATGGCACCGAGGTGGTGTCCAGCAAATTGCCGCACTGGTGTGGCCATCCTACAATGCTGCGCCGAAAGACGGCGTGTCCAGCTGAGTTGCGGTCACTGTTGCGGTACAGTGAGTCGAACGCGCCGAGATCTGGATGGCCCCGATGTTGTGTCCAGCAAGTTGCCGCACTGGTGTGGCCATCCTACAATGCTGCGCCGAAAGTCGGCGTGGGGTGCCCCGTTGGCTTATGAGGTGATGTCAGTAGTGGACCGATGTGTGAATAGGTCGGAACCAGCACAAGGCGCCAAGATCCGAATGGCAAGTCCTGGATGTTGAGTGCCTCAGTTGAGAGTTCTGAGCAGTGCTTGTAAGACTGTCTGAAGCTTATTTGCACCTGCTGCAGCTTCACTAGGTCCGGCTGAACTTTTTTCCTTTTCCTTTCTACTTCTTTTCCTACAATCCGTTTCATCTGAAGACACGATCAGGTCCCTGAATGTGTGCAGGGGGACGCTATTGATTGAATGAAAATGGCGGCTTGACACAAAGCTGACTCAAGCGTTACTGTTGGTGCTATACAGACAAAAATTGGTTTTCAGTTTGTACATTCTTCAGGTTTTTTTTTTTCCATCCAAGTCTGATTGAGAGTTTGTAGAAAAATGGCTTCAGATTTTCCACATACTACTCTTCAACATTCTTCCTAAATGTAACAATGTGAAACTCACTAGGAGAACGGCTGTTTCTGTTTCCTTTCAAAATGCTGCCAACAATACTTTCTGAATGGAAGACACCATCTTGTAGCATAAAGGGCCGAAAGGGGTTCTGGTCTGGACGATTGTTGGTGGAGACATTTTGACTATATCTTGGACCTGCCCGGCCTCGCCCAAAATGGCGCCGGTATAAATGGGACTCGTAACTCCTTGCCCGCAAATGTATATCTAGAAAATGTTATTGTAAGTGGCCCTGTTCTATTTTAATTACAAAATGTATGTCCACCGATTCCGCAACTGTTAGACACCTTAGTTCTTGCAACCTAATGGCCCGCTCGTTACGTTCCTCTACAGTGTAAATGTCTCCTCATCATATACGATTTCAGTTTGCTCCGTGGCCGGCCCACGTGGTTATAGGCCCGTATTTGTATACTGACATTTTCACAATAAAGGTTTTTAAAACAAAACACGGTAGTAGTATTTACATTGGTAAAGTTTTTACTTTTAGTCACTGTTTTCGAATCAGTAAAAGGCAAGTGAAATAAAGCAGTCCAATTACATGACGGATAAAAGGTATAATATGTAGGAACGCAGTAAAGATAAATGGTCAAGGGCAGTTGTGTTTTTCATGTCTGCAACATAAAGTGATCGATAAGAATCTGATAATCAGGCGTATCGGCGACTAAGACAGCAGGCCGAATCTCTTTTACTCAACGGCTCCGTCATGGAAGGAAGAAACGCCCTTTTTCTCGAAAAAGGAATATATTTTACTTGCAAGACAGTTGTAAATTTTCCGGGAAAGTACATTAGCCTGGAATATTATAACATATGTTTGAAAAAAAAATATTGTTCGAAAATAATAAAAAGCGTAATTTTTAGGTCATATGACCAAGCTTTTCATCATTAAATTAACAAAAGTAAAATGAACCAATGAAAAGTTTTATTAACAAGTCACATGACCTGTTATGCTTACGTTACGCGCTGCGCGCCGCGCCTCGGATCACTTCCGGGTGCGCTAACGCGGCGTGTCATAAAACGCATTACGTGACAACGTAGGTCAAGAATATAGTCTAAATGTCTCCACCAACCAGCGTTCAGAACACAACCCCTTTCAGCAGTCCAAAAAGTTCTGTTAAATGACAACAGAGGGGACAGGCAACAAGAACCATCAGTCAAAGAGGGGAGGGCAAGTTCTTCTCTTCCGGGTCATGTTGGGGCGCTACCGGAACTGATCGAATTGGTAGTCTATAGTGTTTCTGGATGTTTCAGACTAAAGCAGGTGTCAGCATGAGACCACTACCATCTCGTAGCTCCGTCGTGGCCATTCCACGAGCAATCATGGCAGCCGCTCCCCACCAGAAGCCTGCGGGAGTCGGAGGCCCCCAAGACTTTTGTAGAATCTTCACGGCTGAGGGGACGCTTTTCGAGAATGGGACCCAAGCCCTATCAGGGAAGCGTCCGAGTTCCAAGGTGTCCCAGGGCCATTTTAGTGGACCAGGCCCAAAACCGAAGAGCCGGCCGCCATTTTGAGAGTCCTGTGGCAGCCGCCTATCGCTGCACCGCAAGAGCGGGCGCAACTCAACTACATGGTGAGCGAGACGCTGTAGTCGCAAGAGCGGGCGGTAAACAGCTGAATGGCGGAAGAGGCACAGTGTAGCAAAAGCGGGCGGAATGGCAACTAAAACGATAAAGGGGCGCCCCACTACAGCTTGTCTTCAGGTCAAACGGATTGTGGGACAAGGTCCAGAATTGAAGAGTCATCAAAAGGCAAAAAGTTCCGCCGGACCCCGGGAGCCGGCCGCCTATGTCGGGGGCGATCTCAGGCTACACCAGTGCTATAAGACTTGGGGAGGGTGTCGGAGCCAAGCGTCTTCTCCGAGTCCATGGCCATCACACCGCCCCTCAGGGGCCTCCGTCAAGCTGTTTAGGAAGGTAACATATCACATTGTTTTCTAATGCAGTCAGGTCCACAAACGACACTCACTTACTTTGAGAATAGTGAAGCTGCAGTAGGTGGAAATAAGCTTTAGACAGTGTTACAAGCACTGCTCAGAACTCTTAACTATGGCACCCAACATCCAGAACTTATGCTATTTGAGAATGGCAGTGACATCGAAGCATCTCAGGGACCAAAACCATTAACGTACTTTCACGTATGAAAATCTTACTTGGGGAGGGGGCAGGAGCGAAGCGCCCCCTCCCAGTCAGCGCCACCACACCGTATGTTGAAAATCTGAAGCCATCGTTCTACAAAGTCAACCAAACTTGGATTGAAAAATCTAGAAAAATGTACAAACTGAAAACCAGTTTTGGTCTGCATAGCATCAGTAGCAACGCTTGAGTCAGCTTTGTGTCAAGCCGCCATTTTGATTCAACAAAGCACAGGCATTGAAAAAGGCTGAAATTCAGAACTCTAAACTATGGCACCCAACATCCAGGAGCTTGCCATCCGGATCTTGGAGCCTTGTGCTGCTTTCGATCTATTCACACATCGGTCCACTACTGACATCATCTTATAAACCAACGTTATGTAAATAGTTTTTTAATAAAATGTTTTACCCTGTTTCTTTGCTGGTGTGTTGTCTATATTTTTAATATTTGCATAGGGTTTGTCGTTATTTTGTGCGGGATGGGTGATGGAGCCGAGCTGTCTTGCAGCCCTCATGGTGTGGAGCTCAGTTCATCTCACTATTTTCGTATTTGTCATGAAGGGTTGTTCCTAATATTTCTATTTTAGCGAGGTCAAAAAGAGATCCAATTAGTGGCCTACTGATTTTGCTCGATTCCTTTTATTTTTTTACACGATTTTTCACTATCTGCAAAGACTAAACAGAGTATTGCGACTTTGTGCTTGTTTGTAAATAGAGAATGATCCAAAGAGAACCAATTCTGAAACAGTAAATGCTTGGACAACAATCAATCAAATGGAGAGACAAGGAGGCACGACGGATTACAACGGGGGTAAAGGCCTGCGTTAACTACCCTTCAGTATCTGCAAAGAGAGAGTACTACTAAGACAAAAAAGGGGAGGGGGGGGGGTGCAGCGTTCAAAGCACATCAGCGTGCATAAATACGAAAATGTTTTTATCTATCACGTACTTGACATTTTAAAGCTTTTCATATTTGCTATTAAAAAACCAATGAAATTCACAGAAAAAACCATAGGTTATAGTGGATATATAGTTAGGAATTTGCATTTACAAAACCTTGAAAATTCAATGAAAAAACCATTGGTTTTAGGCCATATATAGTTAGGAATTAGCATTTACAAAACCTTATTTTACTCGCATAAAACCATTGAAATTCCATATATAGTTAGAAGCGCTAACTATATATCGCGCACCCGCAATCCACTGCTGATGATGTCACATATTACATCATTCATGACATGGTCAGTGACATCACTGATGACATCACTGATGACATCTCAAATGACATCACTGATGACATCACTGATGACAACTCAAATGACATCACTGATGACATCTCAAATGACATCACTGATGACATCACTGATGACAACTCAAATGACATCACTGATGACATCTCATTTGTCATCACTGATCACATCACTCATGTGATAATACAATGAACCTCTTCAGACTCTAATATAACCTTACATACACTCAGTATAAACAGACACTCACAGACTGTCACTCATCCATGGAGTTACTCACACACCTAGTCAGTCATGCAAAGAATCAATCACACCTCCATTTCCTCAACTATACAGTTATACACATCTTACTTATTCAAACATATAATAACACATATTTACTCTCTTATATAATCCCTGATACAAGCTCACAGTGATCGATACAGCCACTCACACATTCACTGGCTCTTATGTTCAGTTATTTATATATCTCAACTCTCACATGTATTGTGTTTTACATACGTACTTACTTGCACATGTAGCAATGAGAAATCCATTCACTCACCAACACACCCATGCACAGTCAACCGCCCATATAGCTGTTTCCACATGCACTCTTGAACTCATACTCCTAGTGAATCAACTGCTTACACATCTATGCACAGAGTCACGCACCTCCCAGCCACCCACACACACACTCAGCCTCCCATTCAAATACTTGGGCAACCAATCAATAACCCATATGGCCACTCTTATAGCTACTGATCAACACATGCAGCAGCTTACACAACAACAAACATACTGATGCACAAATTAAGACAGTTTAGTCACTAACCCATGCATTCAGTGAGACACATTCATTCACTCGCTCATACAGTCAGTCACGCACCTACTAAATCCTTCATCCAGACACTTATACATCCACTCATTCTTCAATATGTAAAACATATTTAAACTTTACAGACACATACAATCACTGGATGATGTCATCAGTGATGTCATCAGTGATGTCACTGACCATGTCATGAATGATGTAATATGTGACATCATCAGCAGTGGATTGCGGGTGCGCGATATATAGTTAGCGCTTCTAACTATATATGGAATTTCAATGGTTTTATGCGAGTAAAATAAGGTTTTGTAAATGCTAATTCCTAACTATATATGGCCTAAAACCAATGGTTTTTTCATTGAATATATATATATATATATATATATATATATATATATATATATATATATATATATATATATATATATATATTCACTGAAAAAACCACAGGTTATAGACCATATATAGTTAGGAATTAGCATTTACAAAACCTTAATTTACTCGCACAAAACCATAGAAATTCGCATATATAGTTAGTTGCAATAACTATATATCGCGCACCCGCAATCCACTGCTGATGATGTCACATATTACATCATTCATGACATGGTCAGTGACATCACTGATGACATCATTGATGACATCAACCAGTGTTTGTATGTTTGTGTAAAGTTAAAATATGTCTTACATATTGAAGAACGAGTGGATGTATAAGTGTCTGGATGAAGGGTTAGTAGGTGCATGACTGACTGTATGAGAGAGTGATTAAATGTGTTTCACTGAGTGCATGGGTTAGTGACTAAACTGTCATAATTTGTGCATCATTATGTCTGTTGTTCTGTAAACTGCTGCATGTGTTAATCAGTAGCTATATGAGTAACTATATGGGTTATTGATTGGTTGCCCAAGTATTTGTATGGGAGACTGAGTATGTGTGTGGGTGGCTGGGAGGTGTATGACTCTGTGCATAGATGTGTGAGCAGTTGATTCACTAGATGTATGGGTTCAAACGTGCATGTGGAAACAGCTGTATGGGCAGTTGACTGTGTGCATGAGTGTATTGGTGAGTGAATGGATATCTCAGTGCTACATGTCAAAGTAAGTACATATGTAAAACACAGTACATGTGAGAGTTGACATATATAAATGACTGAGCATAAGAGCCAGTGAATGTGAGAGTGGCTTTATGAATCATTGTGAACTTGTATCAGAGATTGTATAAGAGAGTAAATATGTGTTAGAATATGTTTGAATTAGTAAGGTGTGTATAACTGTATAGTTGAGGAAATGGAGGAGTGATTGATTCTTTTCATGACTGACTAGATATGTGAGTAACTCCATGGATGAGTGACAATCTGTGAGTGTCTGTTTACACTGATTGTATCTAAGGTTATATTAGAGTCTGAAGAGGTTCATCGTATTATCACATGAATGATATTATCAGTGATGTGATCAGTAATGTCAAATGAGATGTCATCAGTGATGTCATCAGTGATGTCATCAGTGATGTCACTGACCATGTCATGAATGATGTAATATGTGACATCATCAGCAGTGGATTGCGGGTGCGCGATATATAGTTATTGCAACTAACTATATATGCGAATTTCTATGGTTTTGTGCGAGTAAATTAAGGTTTTGTAAATGTAATTCCTAACTATATATGGTCTATAACCTATGGTTTTTTCAGTGAATATATATATATATATATCTTATCGCCACTTTATCGGCAGAAAAGTGCAGCTAAAGTGGCGATAACGGGTTCGAAGGTTGTTGAGGGCACCACCCATTCAAAAATCTGGCCCTTGGATCAAGGTGTGCCCCAGGGCTCTGCTTTGAGCCCTACTCTTTTTAATATTTACATGCAGCCTTTAGCTGATATAGTGCAATCATTTGGCCTTGACATAGTGACTTATGCCGATGATACGCAATTAGTCGTATCTATGAACCAGTCGGACTCTTCCTCGCCTAACCTAAGCAACTGTCTGGTAGCGGTTGCTCAGTGGATGGCTACCTCGCATTTAAAATTAAATGGCGAGAAAACGGAGCTCATGATGCTAGGCAACTCAGCCATTCCCAGTCCTCTGTTGGATTGGCCCCCGTGTATGGGCCCCCCGCCCCAACCAAAGTCCCATATAAAGAGTCTAGGCATCTGGCTGGACACTAACCTCAGCTTCCTGCAGCAAGCTACTACTCTGTCCGCCATATGCTTTGGGCTCATGCGTATGCTGAGAAAGGTGTTACCACTTCTCCCCTTTGAAGCTCGCAGAATAATGGTGCAAGCCATTATTTTGTCCCGTTTGGACTATGGGAACTCCCTATATTTAGGGGCTCCCACCTCCACAATAAGGAAGTTGCAGGTGACACAAAATGCCGCAGCCCACCTTTTATTAGGCCTCAACAAACGGCAATCAGGTACCATGGCCCTGAGGAAACTGCACTGGCTTCCCATTAAAGCCAGAGTGTTGTTCAAATCCTTGTGTATTATGCACAAAGCCATGTGGAAGACTGCCCCTACCATGATCTGCTCCCTAGCAAACCCCTACCTTCCTCACAGATCACTGCGATCTAGTACTGCTTTCCTGGCTACTGTCAATAAGATCAGACGTACCAGATGGGGTGGGCGTTCCTTCTCCTGGAATGCCGCAAAGGAATGGAACTCTCTGCCCATTCTCCTTCGCAGTGAACCCAGCCTTCTAAAATTTCGGAAGGATCTGAAAACTTACCTGTTCATTTAACTTTCTTCCCCTTTTAATAGTATGACTGTACACAGCGCTACGAGGCCTCCGGGTTGTTTGCGCTTTATAAAACCCGATTAATAATAATAATAATAATAATAATATGCTCTATGGAATTCCAATCGAAGCTCATGTTACATGTGAAGGACATCAGACATGAGCTTCGATTGGAATTCCATAGAACATATTATCAAACCCATTATCGCCACTTTAGCGACACTTTCCTGCCGATAAAGTGGCAATAATTTTGTCGCCCAGGCTTCATATTATGGCCCCGAGTGTGTACTGTACAGCAGCTTCTCTGAAAAACCTATAATTACCTCCAAGCAGTGACAACAGATAGCTTACAAGAGTCTGACAAACAGATCCACAACCTTATTACGCCATTTTTGAGTCACTTTTAACATGGGTAAATTGATTCAAGGAGCTAGTAAATCTACGTCTGACTTTTCAAGAAAAAATATCAACTCCAGACTCTGCGACACAGTTTAAATGTTGTTTTCTCTCTTTTTCTTTCTCTCACTCTCTGTGACATCATTTCTCTTTCTCTCTTAAACTTAGACACTGCTGTCTGCTTGGACGTGTAGAAGAATTGTTTAAATGAAGTTGTCAATCCAACTGGCTGAAGTGTTTGGCCGCAAGGTTTATACAACGGTCAGCACAGAGGCCTAGATCTACAAATCCTTCATAGGAATGCATTAGAAATAATAAAACGGGCGTTAGTAACGCAGTAGGCACTTCCATATAGACACCACTTGAATGCAGCCCTATAACAAGTAAAATGTACCAGGTACACTGCACTCCTAAAACTGTAGTGTAACTTTTACTTATGAAAGGAGAGAGGGCCATATTATCAAACCTTGGCAACAAAATTATCAACACTTTATCGGCAGCAAACTGCCGCTAAAGTTGCCATAATAGGTTTGATAATATGTTCTATTGAATTCCAATCAAAGCTGATGTTAGATGTGAAGGACCTCTGTGAGAAGTTGGCCTGATATATAGTGATCACTATTCTAGTGATCACTTTGTATCATTCCAAACGACCATTATTGATGATTGGTTGTAAGTCAACCTTATAGACCAGCTATCCTAGTAGCATGGACAAGAGCAGTCTTTCGGCTAAACTCTAGAGGGCGTGTTAAGCCAGCTGTTATACCATCACATATACCCCTTGAACACCAAGTGAAAGGACACCACACAAGTTGTTATGAAAATAAAAGGATATTTATTTATAACAAGTCTACCCTGTACTCTTTATGAGTTAGGGAGCTAAGCACACAACAAAACTCTTACGAAAATACTTTAAGTTGCACAATTTACACAAATGCCCGAGGGGCACGAAAAACCATATACTACAAAAGTGGAATGCGAAATACTAGCAGGTAAATTACAAGTTCCAGAGGCTTCAGGATCGCTAGGACTACACTACTGAACCTTCAGGTTAGGAGCAGGAGGCCTAGGGAGATCGGGTGCAGAGTGTGCACTCTCACGCGGGATGCGGGACAAAGTCTATGGATGCTAGATTTCGTAAAGTTACAGTTATCGGACAAATCCGACTAGATAGGCTGAAAACGAAAAAGGATCTGGACACTTAGATAGTAAACCTACGTTGGAGCACCGAGATGCTCAGGTTACCTAGCCCAGGGGCTGCGGCTGCATAGGGTTCAAAAGACGTCGGGAATCCTCGTTACAGTCTATGGAGCCTGAAAGAAGAAGTTGCTGGCAGGCGACCAGTGATGAAGTTCGATGTGATCCAAGCCTGGATCGGTGATGGAGACGACCTGAAAGTAGAGGGGACTCAGTTCTTAATCACTAGCCAGTGATTAGGTGGGCACCAGGATGGCACCGGATGAAGTCACCTCGACCAGGTGAGTGGGCGGCGCTGGGCTCTGCAGTCTCTCGGACCAGGAGGCATTGTCGGCGACCAGGATGGAGGTGCGAGCTGTCCCACGAAGGTGTCTGCTGTTGGCGATGCTGGACCCAGGATTGGGGCAACAAACCTCGGCAAAGGCAAGCCCACGCGGTGGACTCAAGATGGCATCTGGAGTGGACCAGGAGGGTCCGGGGTGCTCCTCTCTTGGACGGGAGCAAGGGCCAGTCTGGAGCAACCAGACCAGCGATGTAATCGTCGTGGTTCGTCGTCAGGAGGGCCACTAGCCAGCAGGCAAGTGACCGGACAACGCAGTGAGCAGCAAAGAGCAGAAGGGCCCCACGCAGATCTCGTGGAAGCTGGGGGGCTGGACTTCGGTGCTGGAGCTGCTCAGGGTTAGGGCTTCTCAAACCCCAAAGCACTCACTCGAGGATCCCTCGGTGGTCGTGCAGGTTCTGAAGATGGCCGGTCCCTCGGATCTCGTCACACCCACGAATCTCAGCTGGGCTGATGATGCAAGTAGAGGTCAGAGATGGCAGGGAATCCAGGTCTCGTCGAGCTGGGCAGTCTTGATCCGGAGGATGGACTTGCAGCAAACTGCATGCGCTTAGATGGTGCCCGCTGGTGCAGGGTGGCTACTCCTTAGCCACAAGGGAGAGTCTTCAGAAATGTTCAAGAGTTCTTTCGTGGAAAGTAGTCAAGATTCAGAATTATCTAATTTGGGAAGGGGGCCTTCTCCTACCTTTATCCTAAGAAAAGGGGCTGGCACGCGACTAGGTCCTGCCCATGGGTGGGACCAGGAGGGGGGTGGTTACACCCCTCTCCTTTGTCAAATCTCTCCCCAGCTCAGGGGCTGGTGTGCCCCAGGAACTGGTTTGAGCCGGCATATGCACAGTGAGCACCGGGGTGCCACTTGCAGTCACCTTCCTCTCAGCCCTGCCTACCTGGGATACACAAAACCCTGTCTGGGATGGTGCTAGCACCGCCCCTGACAGAAAACCCTTTGTCCAAACTCTCCTCGCTGGAAGGACTCCCAGCAGCAGGAGGTCAGACTTGTGTCTGTGGTGGCAGCATCCATTTTGTGGAGCTGAGGCTGTGTTATGCTTTAACCGGGGTTCACAGTTACATACATGTCGTGTCCCTCTAGAAGGGTGGAATGCTAACCCCGTCACCAGAATTGGCGAGGGGTTAGTATTCCAATTCGTATGACACCTTACTCGACATGTTTTGATAAACGATACCAAAGTTGGCAAATAACCGCGAGGATTATAAGGCACTTAAGAGTATATGGTACGCGTTATCATGGAACAACTATTAGGACTTGGTTCCGCAAGCTGCAAATGGGCTCAGCTCATGCCAGAGCACCATCTCACATAATTCCAAGCACTCTGCCTTCAGGATTGATAAGGCCTGCCATAGGAGCGACTGATAGGAATACATGTGTCCATTTTAGGGTTAGATATAGGAATACTATTTCTAAAGCAAAGGGTGATTACACCACCTTGCCCCAGCTGTCGTGCAGCCAGTTGTGTCAGATTTGGATGGCCAGCCAGGGGTGGCATAATACATGCTGTAGCCGCAGGTAGGCCCTGAGTACACCTATGCCCTGGGTACCTAAGGTACACTGTACAGGGACTGATAAGGTGACTCAGTATCCAATTAGATATGTACCTAAGGTACATGGAATCCATTTTACAGAGAGAGCAGTAGGCCTGGGGCCCTGAATAGCAGGGTCCCAGGTCAACTAAGTCAGAAAACCAGAAAAACACCAGGCAAAAAGTTAGGGGCAACCATAGTCAGGAATCCACCTTCCTACAACATCTAACATGAGCTTCGATTGGAATTCCATAGAGTATATTATCAAACCCATTATCGCCACTTTCCTGCCGATAAAGTGGC
This sequence comes from Lissotriton vulgaris, assembly GCF_964263255.1. NCBI lineage: Eukaryota > Metazoa > Chordata > Amphibia > Caudata > Salamandridae > Lissotriton > Lissotriton vulgaris. Next base: position 113,222 of record NW_028249975.1, read on the forward strand.
GATAATTGTGTCGCCCAGGCTTCATATTATGGCCCAAAGTGCGTAGTGTACAGCAGCTTCTCTGCAAAATGTATGATTACCTCCGAGCAGTGACAATAGATAGCTTAAGACAGTCTGTCAAACAAATCCACAACCTTATTACGCCACTTTTGAGTCACTTTTAACATGGGTAAAGTGATGCAAGGAGCTAGTAAATCTATGTCTGACTTTTCAAGAAAAAATCTCAACTCCAGACTCTGCGACACAGTTTTAATGTTGTTTTCTCTCTCTTTCTCTCTCTCACTCTCTGTGACATCATTTCTCTTTCTTTCTTAAACTTAGACACTGCTGTCTGCTTGGACATGTAGAAGAATTGTTGAAGTGAAGTTGTGAAGTCTACTTCCTTATGTGTTTGGCCGCAAGGTTTATACAATGGTAAGCACAGAGGCCTAAATCTACAAATCCTTCATAGGAATGCATTAGAAATAATTCGGCATAACGGGCGTTAGTAACGCAGTAGGCACTTCCATATAGACACCACTTGAAGGCGGCACTATAACAAGTAAAATGTACCAGGTATACTGCACTCGTAAAACTGTAGTGTTAGCTTTATTTGTGAAACGAGAGAGGGACATATTATCAAGCCTTGGCGACAAAGGGCTAGATGTAGGTATGAAAGATTTACCGATTTTAAATTACCGAATTTTACCTATTCGGTAATTTAAAATCGGTAAATCTATGGGTCCGACATGTAGGTATTCCAGATGTGCTGGAATACCGAATCGGATGAATTCGGTATTTACCGGTTCGGTAAATACAGAATCGGTAATGCCCATTCATTCCTATGGGCTTTGAAGCCCATAGGAATGAATGGGCATTACCGATTCGGTATTTACCGAATCGGTAAAAACCGATTCACACAAGGGTGAAGGGGGTGTCACTTTGACACCCTCTGGCACCCCAAAACAGGCACAGGTGCCATGTGGCAGGCAGACCTGCCCTAAGGGCAGGTCTGCCTGTCACATGGCATAGGTATGCATGCACACCGGAATCGGTATTTTACCATCAAATTGGATTTGATGGTAAAATACCGATTCGTTAAGGCTCCTGGGACTCTGAAGAGTCCCAGCTACATATGGGTGGCTCTGAATCGGTAAATTTACCGATTACTTATTTTACCGAAGCGGTAAAATTACCGAATCGGTAATTTTACCGATTCGGTAAAATAATGCCCCCTACATACCATTCGCCTATTTACCGATCGGTAACGGCCAAAAATACCGATTTTCGGCCGTTACCGACCGACCTACATCGGGCCCAAAATTATCGCCACTTTATCGGCAGCAAACTGCTGCTAAAGTTGCCATAAAATGTTTGATATTATGCTCTATTGAATTCCAATCGAAGCTGATGTTAGATGTGAAGGACATCTAACATGAGCTTCGATTGGAATTCCATAGAGCATATTATCAAACCCATTATCGCCACTTTAGCGACACTTTCCTGCCGATAAAGTGGCGATAATTGTGTCGCCCAGGCTTCATAATATGGCCCAAAGTGCGTAGTGTACAGCAGCTTCTCCGCCAAATCTATAATTACGTCCGAGCAGTGACAACAGATAGCTTAAAACAGTCTGTCAAACAAATCCACAACCTTATTACACCACTTTTGAGTCACTTTTAACATGGGTAAAGTGATGGAAGGAGCTAGTAAATCTACGTATGACTTTTCAAGAAAAAATCTCAACTCCAGACTCTGCGACACAGTTTTAATGTTGTTTTCTCTCTCTTTCTCTCTCTCACTCTCTGTGACATCATTTCTCTTTCTTTCTTAAACTTAGACACTGCTGTCTGCTTGGACATGTAGAAGAATGTTTGAAGTGAAGTTGTGAAGTCTACTTCCTTATGTGTTTGGCCACAAGGTTTATACAATGGTAAGCACAGAGGCCTAAATCTACAAATCCTTCATAGGAATGCATTAGAAATAATTCGGCATAACGGGCGTTAGTAACGCAGTAGGCACTTCCATATGGACACCACTTGAAGGCGGCACTATAACAAGTAAAATGTACCAGGTATACTGCACTCGTAAAACTGTAGTGTTAGCTTTATTTGTGAAACGAGAGAGGGACATATTATCAAGCCTTGGCGACAAAGGGCTAGATGTAGGTATGAAAGATTTACCGATTTTAAATTACCGAATTTTACTGATTCGGTAATTTAAAATCGGTAAATCTATGGGTCCGACATGTAGGTATTCCAGATGTGCTGGAATACCGAATCGGATGAATTTGGTATTTACCGATTCGGTAAATACAGAATCGGTAATGCCCATTCATTCCTATGGGCTTTGAAGCCCATAGGAATGAATGGGCATTACCGATTTGGTATTTACCGAATCGGTAAATACCGATTCACACAAGGGTGCAGGGGGTGTCACTTTGACACCCTCTGGCACCCCAAAACAGGCACGGGTGCCATGTGGCAGGCATACCTGCCCTAAGGGCAGGTCTGCCTGTCACATGGCATAGGTGTGCATGCACACCGGAATCGGTATTTTACCATCAAATTGGATTTGATGGTAAAATACCGATTCGTTAAGGCTCCTGGGACTCTGAAGAGTCCCAGCTACATATGGGTGGCTCCGAATCGGTAAATTTACTGATTACTTATTTTACCGAATCGGTAAAATTACCGAATCGGTAATTTTACCGATTCAGTAAAATAATGCCCCCTACATACCATTCGCCTATTTACCGATCGGTAACGGCCAAAAATACCGATTTTCGGCCGTTACCGACCGACCTACATCGGGCCCAAAATTATCGCCACTTTATCGGCAGCAAACTGCCGCTAAAGTTGCTATAAAAGGTTTGATAATATGCTCTATTGAATTCCAATCGAAGCTGATGTTAGATGTGAAGGACATCTAACATGAGCTTCGATTGGAATTCCATAGAGCATATTATCAAACCCATTATCGCCACTTTAGGGACACTTTCCTGCCGATAAAGTGGCGATAATTGTGTCGCCCAGGCTTCATATTATGGCCCAAAGTGCGTAGTGTACAGCAGCTTCTCCGCCAAATCTATAATTACGTCCGAGCAGTGACAACAGATAGCTTACAACAGTCTGTCAAACAAATCCACAACCTTATTACGCCACTTTTGAGTCACTTTTAACATGGGTAAAGTGATGGAAGGAGCTAGTAAATCTACGTATGACTTTTCAAGAAAAAATCTCAACTCCAGACTCTGCGACACAGTTTTAATGTTGTTTTCTCTCTCTTTCTCTCTCTCACTCTCTGTGACATCATTTCTCTTTCTCTCTTAAACTTAGACAATGCTGGCTGCTTGGACGTGTAGAAGAATTGTTGAAGTGAAGTTGTGAAGTGTACTTCCTTATGTGTTTGGCCGCAAGGTTTATACAACTGTAAGCACAGAGGCCTAGATCTACAAATCCTTCATAGGAATGCATTAGAAATAATTCGGCATAACGGGGATTAGTAACGCAGTAGGCCCTTCCATATAGACACCACTTGAACGCGGCACTATAACTCT